>NW_007045366.1:1074-14556 GCF_000164805.1 Carlito syrichta
AAAAAAAAAAAAAAAAAATTATAATGATAGGCCAGGCACGGTGGCTCATGCCTATAATCCCAGCACTTTGGGAGGCAGTGGCAAGAGGATTGCCTGAGTACACGGGTTTGAGACTAGCCTGAGCAATTTAGCAAGACCTCATCTCTACAATAAATCAAAAAATTAGCTGGGCATGGTAGCATGCATTGGTAGTTTCAGCTACTTGGAAGGCTGAAGGTGAGGATCGCCTGAATTCAGCATGGGGAGGCTGCAGTGGCCACAAGCATACCCCTTCCATCTTGCCTGGGTGACAGAGTGAGACTCCAGCTCAAAAAAAACCAAAATAATAATGATAGATTTGAATAACGTGAAAAAAATGTTAACAATATGATCAACTGAAGTGTTTCAAAAGAATATATATTTTCTTAATTTTGTAAAAGTAAAGGAAATTGATTATGTATATGGATTCATTAAAATGTGTGGTTGGAAAAAACCTAAATGTCTACTGGTTCTCTCTGGGCAGTAAGTTGTGAGTTCATGGGCCAGAACTCTCGATGGCAAGTGCCAGAAAATCAAACTCAGATAGACCTGAGGATGCAAGAACCAAGGGCTCAGAGATGCTGCTGTTTTTAAGCAAGCATCAGTCCATCAGCCAAGCTGCTTGACGTCACCAGAGATGTGGCTTCTTGTAGATCTTCTGCTCCCTCTGCAGAGTCCACTGACCCTCCGTCCACAAAAGGCCCCTGACCTCTGGGGAATGCCCTTACCTAGCCACATTTCAGCAGTTGTGTCCCCCACGCAGGAGAAGAAAGAGGGTCTCTTCGAGTAGTGCCTGCTCCACTTTCAGGTTTTGGGAGCTAATGCCCAACTCTGAACCGTTACTGGAGCTGAGGTTTAGCGCAACCTGCCATGAATGGCTGCGAGGGAAAATACTCCAGTGGAAAACCAGGGTCCCATTTGCAGAAGAAGGGGTGAATGGATTCGTAGGAAGCAGCCCACAAATATGCATGACTCTGGGTAATTAATTACCTGTGCTATACGTTTTTCCCAGTTGCTAAGCACAGAGGCTCACACCTGTAATCCCAGCACTTTTTGAGGCCAAAGTGGGAGGATTGCTTGAGCCCAGAAGTTCAAGACCAGCAGACGTAGCACAGCAAGACCTCACCTGTACAGAAAAAAAAAAAATAGCTGGGTGTGGTTGTTGTGCACCTATAGTCCCAGCTACTCAGGAGACTGAGGCAGAGGATCACCTGAGCCCAGGAGGTTGAGGCTGCGGTGAACTGTGATCATGCCACTGCATTGTAGCCTGGGTGACAGAGTGAGACCCTAACTCAATAAAAACCAATAAAATAAAATGTTCCCAGTAAACTTGCTTGCTTGGTGAAAATTTTATTTTTATAACTTTCTCATCCATCTCGTCCTTGCCTCTCCCCTCAAAAAAAAGGAAGCAATCATGATAATCATACCTTTGCCAACCACCCTTTCTACATACAAGATTCCAGGAGTCTGGAAGAAAAAGCAGTCAGTGTAGACAGAGTTCAAGTGCAGGTCTAGGTGCAGAGTCGAATGTAAGGACAAACTGTGGGTTTGGCTCAGGATGTATAGACCTTGAGATGCTGAGGGGCGCTTGGGAGCAGATGCCCAGTTTGGGTACAAAAAGAATAGAGAGGCAAGACAAAGGAGCCAGGCTGGAGACACAGAGTCAGCTCCATGCAGGTAAGAGTCGAATCAATGATGGCAACCCCAACTTAGAATAAGAAGGGGACAGAGGAGAAAACCTCAAGCAACACTGTACTTGGCTGTCAGTGGAGGAGGAAGAATGAAGTCAGAAAGTGAACAAAATCATCCGGGTGTGATGGCACGCACCTGTGGTTCCAGGTATTTGGAAAACTGAGGCAGAAGGATCGCCTGAGCCCACTGGATCAAGCCTGTGGTGGCCGTGAGTGTGCCACTGCACTCCAGCCTGGGCAACAGAGTGAGACTTTGACAAAAAAAATAATAATAGCTGGGCTTGGTTGCTCAACCTGTAATCCCGCGTCTTTGGGAGGCTGAGGCGAGTGGATTGCCTGAGCCCACGGGTTCGAGACCTGCCTGGGGAACTTGGCGAGACCTCATTTCTACAATAAATAAAAATGAGCCGGCATGGTAGCGCGCGCCTGTAATTCCGGCTACTGGGAAGGCTGAGGCGGAAGGATCACCGGAGCCCAGCAGGTCGAGGCTGCGGTGGCCGGGAGTGGCCACTGCACTCCAGTCTGGATGACAGAGTGAGATTCCAACTCAAACAAAGAAACAAACAAACAAAAAATAATAATACTAAATTAATTAGGCCGGACTTGGTGGCTCAGCCTGTAATCTTAGCACTTTGGGAGGCCAAGGCAAATGGATTGCCTGAGCCCGTGGGTTCGAGGCCCACCCGGGCAACTTGGTGAGACCTCGACTCTACAATAAATCAAAAATTAGCTGGACGTGGTAGCGCACGCCTGTACTGCTGACTACTTGGAAGGCTGAGGCGGAAGGATCGCCGGAACCCAGCAGGTTGAGGCTGCAATGTCTGGGAGTATGCCACTACATTCCAGTCTGGGCCACAGAGTGAGACTCCCACTCAAAAAATTAATTAATTAAAGTTGCTAGATAAAAAAGTAGAAAATAAAAAGTTTAGGTAAATTGGTATTAAAGTTCTATGCTGCCGTAACGAATTACCACCAACTTAGTGGCTTAAAGCAAGAGAAGCTTATTATCTTACAGTTCTGCAGGTCAGTAGTTCTGTATGTGTCTTTCTCAGGACTGGAATCAAGATGTCAGCAGAGCCGCATTCTTTTCGAGGTTCTAAGAGGGACTGGTTTCCTGATCATGATTTGGCAGCATTCAGTATTACTGAATTGTGATTGTCTTACTGTTTTCTTGCTGACTGTAAACTGAAGGCTGTTCTCACCTTCCAGAGGCCACTACGCTCCCTGGTTCGAGGCCCCTTCCTCCATCTTCAAAGCCAGCTACGCATTCGAGTCTTCCCATGTGGCATCTTTGGACCCATTCTTCGGCCTCGGCTTTTCACTTTTGAGAGTTCATGATGGCTGGGTCCGGTGGCTCACACCCCTAATCCTCGCACTTTGGGAGGCTAAAGCAAGAGAATTGCTTGAGGCCAGGCTCTTGGGACCAGCCTGAGCAACATAGCAAGATTTCATTGCCACAAAATTTTTTTTTTTTTTGAGTTGGAGTTTCACTCTGTCACCCAAACTGGAATGCTGTGGCCGCTCCTGGCCACCGCAGCCTCTACCTGCTGGGCTCCGGCGATCCTTCTGCCTCAGGCTTCCAAGTAGCTGGAACTACAGGTGCACACTACCATACCCGGCTAATTTTTTTGATTTATTGTGGAGATGAGGTTTCACCAAGTTGCCCAGGCGGGTCGTGAACCCGTGGGCTCAGGCAGTCCACTCACCTTGACCTCCCAAAGCGCTGGGATTACAGGCTGAGGCACCGAGTCCGGCCTCTCTGTCTCCCTATTTTAACCTCCCTGATCAGTAGCCTTAATTCCACCAGCAACCTTAATTCCCTTTTGTCCTGGAGTGTAATATATTCACAGATTCTGGGCATTGGGATATGTACCTCTTTGGGGGATCTTGCTTCTGCTTGCTACAGTCACTGCTTGTAACAACACAAGAGACTATCAGTTTCCAAGCACTGAAGCTAATAGAATGTATGCAAGTTCTCGAAGCAAAAAACTAGAAAATATTGACAAAAAGTTTTAAAGACAGCCCAACTTCTTTAAGGTAGAATTTTAATGGTTTTTGTGCTTTGCAACTCTATCTGGGCATTGACCAATAAGAAGAGCCACATTTTATTTTGTTTATTTACTTAGAGACAGGGTCTTCTTCTGTTGCCCAGGCTGGAGTACAGTGGCACAATCATAGCTCACTACAACCTTGAACTCCTGGCCTCCTACCTTAGCGTCCTGAGTAGCTGGGACTACAGGAGTCCGCCACCAAGCTTGGCTAATTTTAAACAAATTTTGTTTTTGTAGAGAATGGGTCTTGCTGTGTTGCCCTGCCTGATCTCAAACCCCTGGCCTTAAGCGATCCTTCTGCCTTGGGCTTCCAAAGTGCTGGGACTATAGGAGGGAGACACTATGCCTGGTCTTGAGCTGCATTTTACATATCCACAATGGCTTGGCTGCATTAAACTTCAACAGCTTGCAAGAAGGAATTCATGTTGAGAATGTGCATACTTGTAATAGCCATATTAATGTGTGTAAAGTATCTTTTTATACTTTAAACCACCATTAAAATTCACAATGTTTTGGCCAGGAGCAGTGGTTCACATCTGTAATACTAGCACTTTGGGAGGCTGAAGTGAGAGATTACCTGAGCCCACGGGTTCGAGACCACCCCGGGCAACTTGACGAGACCTCGTCTCTACAGTAATTCCAAAAAATTAACTGGGTGTGTTGGCTTGCATTTGTGGTTCCAACTTGGAAGGTTGAGGCAGAAGAATTGCCTGAGCCCAACAGGTTGAGGCTGAGGTGGCTGTGAGCAAGCCATTGCACTTTGCACTCCAGCCTATGTGACAGAGTGAGACTCCAACTCAAAAAAAATAAATCAGTCTCTGGGCTGGGTGCCATGAGTCAAAACCATGCTACTATAATTGCTAAAGTATGATATGTCAGGCTGTTTGAATTTAATTACTTTTTGAGATAATTGTGACCACAAAGCATCACTTTCACATGAGAGCTGTACATCATCTTAAAGTACTCAACTGATGTCTTCATTTGAGGCAGAAACTCCAGATACTTAATGCTTTTTTTTTTTTTTTGAGTTGGAGTCTCACTCTTGCCGCCCATGCTGGAGTGCAATGCCACACTCACAGCCACCGCAGCCTTGACCTGCTGGACTCCAGCGATCCTTCAACCTCAGCCTTCCAAGTAGCTGGAACTAAAAACACACACCACCATGCCCAGCTAGTTTTTGTGATTTATTGTAGACACGAGTTCTCACCTTGTTGCCCAGGCTGGTTTCGAAACCCCAGGCTCAGGTAATCCTCTCACCTCAGCCTCCCAAAGTGCTGGAATCAACCGGGCTCAGTGGCTCAGCCTGTAATCCCACTCCTTGGGAGGCTGAGGTGAGTGAATTACCTGAACCCGCGGGTTTGAGACCCGCTTGGGCAACTTGGCAAGACCTCATCTCTACAATATCAAAAATTAGCCGGGTGTGGTAGCACACGCCTGTAGTTCCAGCTACTTGGAAGGCTGAGGCGGAAGGATTGCCAGAGCCCAGCAGGTCGAGGCTGCGGTGGCCGGGAGCAGCCACTGCACTCCAGATTGGGCAACAGAGTGAGACTCCAACTGAAAAAAAAAAAAAAAAAGTGCTGGAATCACAGGCTGAGCCACTGCGCCCGACCAATAAGCCTAATTATTACGTGAATTTCAGTGTAATTTATATTTAAGAGAAATCTTATTGGATACCAGAGAGCAGCTGCAATCTGAAAAATAATCTAGTAACTGTATTTTGTTTCATGTTGGTATTAGAGAACTGCCAATCACCAAATATTATCTTCGATATTTATAACTGTTGCATACAGGATTTTTTTTTTTTTTTTTGAGTTGGAGTCTCACTCTGTCACCTAGGCTGGAGAGTAGTGGCACACTCCTGGCCACCGCAGCCTCGAATTGCTGGGCTCTGGCGATCCTTCCGCCTCAGCCTTCTAAGTAGCCAGAACTACAGACACACGCTACCATGCCTGACTAATTCTTTTTTCAATTTATTGTAGAGATGAGGTCTCGCCAAGTTGCCCAGGTGGGTCTCGAAACCTCAGGCTCAGGCAGTCCACTCGGCTTGTCCCCTCATATGTCCATTTAAAGATTTGTACAGGAATACTCTTAATAGTCTTATTCATAACAGTAATAATATTGAAAACCCAAATGCTCATTAATAGAGGAGTGAAAAAAACAAATTGTGCTATATCCATTTAATGAAATCTGACAATAAAAACGATCTGGTCACACACAACAACCTCTACGGATCTCACAGATGTCATGTTGAACAAAAGGAGAGAGACTCAAAAGAGTATACAATGCATAATTCCATGCATAACAGAGGTCTAGAACAGGCTAGGTGGAATTGGATTGAACATGGATACACTAAAGTACAGAGTTATTACAACTTTTCAAACTGATTGAGCAGTCAGGTTACACTAGGAAAACGTCAAAGCTGTAGGAAAGTTCCAAGCCCATTTTTCATAGCTGGGTTGCGAGAAACAATGCCAGCACGCAGGGAAGGTCAGATTATGATCCTTTATTGATGCCAGTGACCAAGAGCGGACTAGTGCCCCAAATACCTCTCGGCAGTGAACAGAGTGAGTAGTGGGTTTTTTAAAGGTAAAGATTACATAAGCGGTACAGTTTGATTGATATTTCCTGGCAAACTATATGGTTAGTAAGGGGTAGTAAGGGGTACAGATGGTTACAGAATTTACACAACTAGGGAGTTTCCATTCACCAAGGGGCATAGGAATGTGGGTGTGCAGTATGATTACGAGAGGGTTACATAAGGGGGTCATCTCTAGGCTAAGATGGAAGATCTGTTACAAAATGGAGTTACTTACTCATGTCAAGCAAGCTATTTCAGCGGGCTACTATAGACTTTGCAGATAGATATTTCACATTGATGTCTGCAGCAGCTGGTGCAAAACCATGTATGGAAGCAAGAGCAAGATGGCGTAGCTACAGGAAACTTCACACCCACCTAACCCACCTAACCGCTAGACTTATCAGACACACCTGCAACACAGTGAGTAGTCTGTCCATCCAGGATGCTTGAAGGCTTAGCGACCACCTGCAGCATGTGCATCAATAGCCAAGGTTAACCTAAGATAATCATGACCTACTTTTACCTTCATTATATGCTGGGAGCCAGCCTTAGAGGCCTTCACGCTGACAGGGTCCGGAAGGCCAGAGGCCTCGGGTTGCAGGGCAACTCTGGGCAGCTGTTGTTCCTGCCTCTTCTACTTCCACTCCCGATCTCGCCATTGGAAACCTGGGAGTTGGAAGATGTAAACAGTTCTAAATGGGAGAAATAATTTTTACCAAATGGTAGTGCTTAATAAAGGAAGAATTTGTTTTGTTAGAAGTACTCTCTTTATTAGGGCACCCTTGGCCCTATTTTCCCTTTGTTGAGAAGGCCTGTAATTCTGGTTAGGGATTGCGACTAGATAAATTGAGCCTGGGGGAGCCTTTTGTTTTACAAGCATTAAAGCCCATTCTCCCTGACAGGAGATAATTGACGCAGAATATAAACACCAGGTGTGACATTATAGAAAACTAGTCAGGCCAACTTGCAGCTAAGAAACCTTGAGAATGTTGCCTTACCCCAGATAATTGCGATTTGCTGTGTGAAGACTTACAAATCAATGTGACAATTATACTGCTTGGAACTCAGTAGTGATTTATAATGTAATGGTTGTAGAGATAAGTAAGTTTTTGTATGAATATTGAGAAATGGTAATCATTAGAAAATGTTAGGAGTTTACAGAATTTATCGTTAAGTTTTAGGACAATGTTTTTTTAGAGATAAAACAATAAGAGAATTTGTAACTCACTGTACGTAGATAAGAAGTGACATTCGGAGGTAACACTCGGTTAAAAATGACATGTTTGATGTTGTAGTTTATGTTTTAAAGGAGAATGCCAGTTTACAAACTATATTTATTTGAGTTTTAAATGTGGAATTTAACGTACACTTGCAAGGCCATTTTAATGTTTTGTCACTTCTTGCTGTTTAGATTTAGCACATATAGGGTTAAGGATATAAGACTGAGTTGCTGTAGCAGTATAGCACAAACTTGATGAAATGAAAATGTAATGTAAATTATTAACTATAGTTGATAGTTTTCAGACTTCAGTAATCATCCTAAGAGTGAGTTATAGGCTTGTTTTTATAGCTTAAGAGTTCCATACAAAATAAATAGTTAAACTAATAATGTATTACGGAGGCAATTAGATTAAGCGTAGTAGACTGAGAAAAATAAAATGTCTAGCATAATAAGATTCTTTCTAAACTTATCATATAAACTATTAGCTGAAAATTTGTGGGTTTTTGAGTCCTGGTAATCATCATAGAATAGCTAAAGGGTTTTTGAAGATAACAGTTAGATTAAACGTTTTAGATGAAAAGTGAGAATTGCCTGCTTTGAAGATCACAAGACAACGACAATGCCCTCAAGAAGACACCTGTGCATGAAGGAGTACACGTTGGAGTGATTTCCTGGAAAACATCATCCTTGAGTTACTTGTTCTGTTTTTTGTCTTAGATAAAGTCACTAATTGTGTCTAGTTCTAAGAGTTTTTGTAAAATCACTCTCTTATGAAGAGGGTATTTAAGCTCACTGTTTTTGTTGTTGTTGTTGTTGTTTGTTTTTTATTTTGAGTCAGAGTCTCACTCTGTCACCCAGACTGGAGTGCAGTGGCCGCTCCCGGCCACTGCAACCTTGACCTGCCGGGCTCAGGCGATCCTTCCAGCTCAGCCTTCTGAGTAGCCGGAATTACAGGCACCCACTACCATGCCCAGCTGATTTTATGATTTATTGTAGAGATGAGATCTCGCCAAGTTGCCCAGGCGGGTCTCGAACCCCGGGGCTTAGGCAATCCACTCACCTCAGCCACCCAAAGCGCAGGATGACAGGCTGAGCCACCGAGCCCACTTAAGCTCACTCTTAACCAACAATAAAAAGGGCATTTGTCCTGCTTGCAGCAGAGTCAGTGTCTGTTTTCTCTCCTGTGCCTACGACGTCTCTTCTTCAGGAAACCCTGACTTGCTGGAGCTGGATTCCGGCAATTATAATATTAGCATAAAATTACCCTAGGGGATCCTCCCACTCCTGTCATACCTGATTCCACGACAGTACCAATTTGATCCTATAAGGCCTCAAACTTCTCTGTTCAACGTGAGGGAGGAGTAACAGTAACCCAGCCCTAAGACCACCCATTTCTAGGAAAACGCTGCCCCAAGACCCCTCCCCAGTACCCCTAAGAATACAAGTTATGGCTCAACAATAGTTGAGGTTCTGTAGGCTGTTTCTGCTTGCTCTCCTCTCTTGAGAGTGTACTCTTCTTTGCTTAATAAAGCTGCTTGCTTACTCTGCTGTGTCTGTCTGTGAATTCTTTCCAAATGTGAATGCAAGGACCTGGTCATCAACCCATCCCACACCCGGAGGAACACATGCCCTGTAACAAAAGCATAAAAGCTATGTATTTGATTGTGTATAGTTGTACATAAATTATACAATGCTGACAACAGTGAACAGAATACGAGGCAAAAGTGAAGATGAATGAGGATAAACTCAATAAAAATTATTGTAACAAAACATTCATTAACTCATCAAGCAGAGATCCATTTCAAATCGAAATAGTGAGTAAGTAATGTTGATGTAAAAATTCCAAGTTCAGCCAAGATATGCTTGAAGAGGTTTATTCTGAGTCCACTGAGTGGCCAGGCTCAGGGCACAGCCTTGAGAGCCTGTGTCTGGGTTGAACTGCAGTTTGGTTATATACATTTTTAAGGGAGGCAGGAGTTATAAAACCCATAAGTCAATGTGTGTGACATTTTCATTGGTTTGGTCTGGGAAGGAGGAACATTTCCAAGAGGGGATTTGTAGGTTATAGGTGGATGTGAGGCTTTCTTGACTGGCAATTTGTAGTTCCTGTGTGAAGAATTTTGAAAATCAGTAGAGGACAAGGTGCCCACAGTCTGGAAGTCCCCAAGAAAGGGCTTTACAAGATCATAAAATACTTTTATTTCCTTATTTATTTGTTGTGTAATGTTATGCCAGAATCAGGTTGGAAAACAAACTTCAGTATATATACAGTGTGATAGGGCAATAAAGCCCTGTCTGGGCCAGGTGTGGTAGCTCACACCTATAATCCCAGCACTTTGGGAGGCCAAGATGAGATGCCTGAATCCCTGGGTTTGAGACCAGCCTGGGCAACTTCGCAAGACCTCATCTCTACAATAAATCAAAAATTAGTCGAGCATAGTGATGAGTGACTGTAGTTTCAGCCACTTGTAAGGCTGAGGCGGAAGGATCGCCTGAGTCTAGCAGGTTGAGGCTGCTGTGGCTAGGAGCAGGCCACTGACCTCCAGCCTGGGTGACAGAGTGAGACTCCAACAACAACAACAAACCCTGTCTGGTGAATTCTTATCGGGCATGGCTCCCTAAGTCTTAGGAATTTGGATAAGAGAAAAAAAAGTCAGAGTTTAGTCCTCAGTAATATGCTCTTTGATTTCTTTCTTTTCTAAGTTGAGAAAGCAGAATTTATTGAGAGGACAGAAAACCTCCCACAGTGGGAGAGGACCCAAGGCCCTCTTTGATCGGTGATAATCCAGATCATGTAGAAGAATGAGTCATATGATCAAATTGGAAAATTTACTGAAATTTCTTTTATTTTTGAGTAGGAGTCTCACTCTGTTGTTCAGGCTAGAGTGCAGTGGCACGCTCACAGTGTTGTGACCTGAGTGCGAGAAAGACATTGCCAACACGTTGAGTCAGATTTTTAGACCTTTAATAGGCAGTGGTTGAGAGCGAACTAGTGTTCAAAGAACTCTTGACCCCGAATGAAGCAGGGAGAGGGTTTATAAAGGCAAAAACCACAAGTGGGCTACATAGCATGGGGAACAAACATAAGGAACATCAAAATTAAGAGGAAAGTGTGTAAACATATATAAATAAATGTGGAACTTGTGGTTGGGGAGTTTCCAATGTCTCAGGAAAACAAGGGTGTAGGGCCCTAGTAATGGAGAGGTTACAACCTATGATTATGGGAAGGCTATGAAGGGGATCATCTCTGGGTCAGAACAGCTAAAATCAAGGATCTGTTACAAAAGGGAAGTACTTATATTTAATTAAACAATTGTAGACTGTTAATTTTCAGACGGGTATTTCAACAGCCACCGCAGCCTCAACCTGCTGGGTTCAGGTGACACTTCCACCTCAGCCTTCCAAGTAGCTGGAACTAAAGGATGCGCTACCACACCCAGTTTGTTTTTTGATTTATTGTAGAGAAGAGGTCTCGCCAAGTTGCCCAGGCGGGTCTTGAACCTGTGGGCTCAGGCAATCCGCTCACCTCAGCCTCCCAAGGCGAGGTGTGGGATTACAGGTTGAGCCACCGAGCCTGGCTCAACCTGAAATCTTATTTGTTTCTTATTTTATGAGCAGTCACAACATTTTGTGTGACCCTCAGCCTGTTTGGGGACCTAGGCCTGAGTTACAGCATCTAGTGGATAAGTCTCCCCTGTGGAGGTCAGGGTGATGTTCAATTAAAATAACGGTGGCCACGCCCAATCAGGCCATGCTACAACAGGCCGCACCCACGACAGACCACGCCCCACTCGGGCCACGCCTCGTGTGAGACTCTTCCTTCGCCCGCGCTCTTCCCTCATTCTATTTTTTCTCACATTGTAGGGGGTAGCTTGGCATTTATACTTTTACTTATGTACTCTCATAACATAAGTTGAGAAAGATATAGCTACAGCTAGGTAACACATTCTGCAAGGACACACAAAGATGTTGGCTGCAGTTTCTCAGGGACACAAATTCAGGTGGTGTTTGCCATCCTCCTTATTGCTCTATTAAAAAAAAAAAAAAATTCCATAGTCATCCAGATCCTTATTTTTTAAAGTCTCACATAAAAATAGGATTTTTAAAGGGATTGGGACATAATTTATAGCAACAGTAGCGTTTGAAACAGGTTTGTGATCCCTTCCTTTAAACACTGTCTTTGAAGACGGTGTCTCTGGCCGGATGGAGAAAAACCGGAAGCGAGAAAAACAACGGCCTTGGCCAACGACGCCGAGGGCAACTCCCCGCCCCTTCCGGCTGCCGTCAAATTTGCATAACGGTCGCAAGCCCCTCCCACCGGCCACGCCTCCTTGCTGGAATATTCCTTCTCCGGGGCTCCTCCCCCATTCTTTGTTTCTTAGCCTGCGGCGGTTGCTTGGCATCTACAATTTTTCGTATAGACTCAACATCAACTTTAGAACGGCAGGGCTACAGCTGGGTGACAGTCTGCGAGGACGTAACAGCCAGACGTGAACTGTGGCTTCACAAGCCATCCTGTTTGTTGCTCTTTCTCTAAAACTTCAACCGCCAGCTGGATCCTTATTTTTCCTATTTTTTAAGTTTTCTTTTTTTTTTTTTTCCCGAGTGGGAGTCTCCCTCGGTCGCCCACACTGGAGGGCAGGGGCCGCTCCCGGCCACCGCAGCCTCGACCCGCCGGGCTCCGGCGATCCTTCGGCCTCAGCCTTCCGAGGAGCCGGAACTACAGGCGCGCGCTACCACGCCCGCTGATTTTTTGATCGATTGCAGAGATGAGGTCTCGCTGCCCAGGCGGGTCTCGAACCCGCGGGCTCGGGCCCTCCCCTCACCTCAGCCTCCCAAAGGCGCGGGAGGACAGGCTGAGCCACCGAGCCCGGCTAGTGACCCTTATTTTTCAAAAACGTCGCATAAAAGTATCTCGAAAATGGCACATACACAACAACACGGTGTAGTTAGAAACAGGTTTGCACCCCCCTGAAACGCTTCACTGGAGTACGGGGGGACATGCTGGCAGCAGGAGGGAGAAAAACCGGAAGCGAGAAAACGACGGTTTTCGTCGCGTCCCCCACCGGCAGTGCCCCCTGCTGGAGAACCGTTACATTTGCATAACCGCCGCCCCGCCCGAGCGGCCACGCCCCCTCGCTATACAGTCCCGGGCCGGGCCGCCCCTCGTCCTTCCTCGCCCGGCTGCCGCGCAGGTTTTCCGGGGTAAGACCGGCTCCGCCCAGTTTCTCTCAGTCCGGCCCATCGCGGCCGCCTCTTTCCGCGATAGTGGGATTCACGGCGAGTAATTTGCTTCCCTCCCTCCTCTGTGGGAGTTGAGACGGTCATGAGGCCTGACTGAAGGGCCGGTAGCAGGCGTCACAGACGTGGGCAGGCTTTCCAGCGGATTTCACTCGGAGCCGCGTTCTGGGCCGCTTGCCTTCATGTACTCTTATTTACGAAGCATTTCTGTCGCCCAGGCCGGAGGGCAGTGGCACGAGCATGGCTCACCGCGGCCTCGACCCCAAGTAGCGAGAACCATAGGCGCGCACCCAGCCCGGCTTATGTATATCTTAATATTTTTTTTGTAGCGAGGAAGTCTCACTGTGTTGCCCAGGCCGGTCTTGAACCCCTGGTCCCAAGTATTCCCCTCTGTGTCTGCCACCTCCCCTCCCCGGAGCCTCCCTCTTTGAGGAACCTGGTGCTCCCCCAGCCTCACAAAGTAGTGGGATTTACAGGTGTGAGGGCGCGTAGCTAATTTGTTGATTTGAATCGGAGTCTCACTCTGTCGCACAGGCTGGAGTGCAGTGGCCGCTCCCCGCCACTGCGACCTCGAGCTGCTGGGCTCAGGCGATCCTTCCGCCTCAGCCTCGACTAAAGTCACGCGCCACCACGCCCGGCTCATTTTTTGATTTATTGTAGAGATGAGGTCTCGCTGCCCAG
>NW_007045367.1:0-800 GCF_000164805.1 Carlito syrichta
GGATGATCAGCTCGGAACTACAAGGAACTGCCACTTGCCGACAAGAAAAAAAGAAACAGCCTCATTTCACAGTGAGCAAAAGATAGGAAGAGACCCTTCTCAACAGCAGACATACAAGCAGCCACCAAAGACGTTGGAAAAAGCTCAGCCTCATTTGTCATCCGAAAATGCAAGTGAAAACTACCTTGAGGAGTCACCTATTTTCAGTCAGGATGGCTATCATCCATCATTCCCAAAACAACACGTGCTGGCGTGGAAATGACAAAAAGGGAACACTTCTACACTGCTCGTGGGAGTGTAAACTCGGACCAGCTCTGTGGATAACCATTTGGTGATTCCTAACCGATCTAAAAATCGACCCTGCCATCCTCCTACTGGGAACATACCAGGAAGAACGAAATCCCTCTCTCAAAGAGATATTTGCACATGTATGTTTATTGCCACATTGTTCGCAGTAGCAAGGACATGGAGCCAACCATCCTGCCCATCTAAAGAGGACTGGATTCAAAATATGTGGTACGTAGGAACAATGCCATATTATGCAGTCACAACGAGAACAAACTCACGAAGTTCACGGAAACCTGGATGGAGTTAGAGTCTATACTACTGGGTGACCTTTCACGGAAGCAAAAACTGAGTATCACATGTACTCACTCATAAGTGGACCTTGCACAACCATCATAATAACGACAACAAAAAAGATTTTCAGAGTTGGGAGATGCAGGGCAGGGGGAGGGCCAGGACTTGCAGTAGTTGGATTCTGCCCGGGGTGCCGGGACGGTCGGGGACAGGCCTGAACA
>NW_007045368.1:0-5222 GCF_000164805.1 Carlito syrichta
TCAGATCATCAGGACAAAAAAATCAGCAATGAGATCCGAAACCTCAATGTGACTCAATCAAATGGACTTAATTGATACCTAAAGAACACTCCATCCAAAGACCACAGAATACACATTCTACTCATCATGACATGGAACGTACTCTAAGATCAACCATATACTTAGCCATAAATCAAGCATAAGCAAATTTAAAAGGACAGAAATTTTACCATGCACCTTCTCGGACCACAGTGAAATGAAAATGAGCATTAACACCAATAAGTTCCCCCCAAAACCCACAGAGACATGGACACTAAACAGCATGATGCCAAATAACTCCTGGGTCATTGATGAAATCAAAACAGAGATAAAAGATACCTGGAAACAAATGAAAATGAAGAAATATCTTACCAAAATCTCTGGGATGCCATGAAAGCTGTAGTAAGAGGGGAATTTATATCCCTACAAACGCACATGAAGAAAAAGGAAGGATTATAAATTAACAGTCTAACAAGCCACCTAAGGAAGCTGGAAAAGCAAGACCACCAAAACCCTAATTTCAGCAGAAGAATCCAGCTCACCAAAATAAAAGCCCAAATCGAGGACATAGAAGACAAAAAGGCAATACAAAAAAAAAATCAATGAAACAAAAGGTGATTTTTCAGAAGACTAAACAATATTGAGGGTCCCCTAGCTAGAAGGACCAAGAAAAAGTGAGAAAAAGTCCAAATAAACACAATCAGAAACACAAAAGATGAAGTCACATCTGATCCTGAAGTAATACAAAATATCATTAGAGACTACGATGTACACTTGTATGGAAACAAAATTGAAAACCTTAAGGAAATGGAAGACTTTCTGTCATCACACAACCTGACTAGGTTGAAAGAAGAAGAAATTGAGACCCTAAATAGATCAATAACAATCATGGAAATTGACTACGTAATAAGAAAACTATCTACGAAAAAGCCCTGGATCAGATTGCTTTGCAGCAGAATTCTATAAGATATTCAAAGAAGAACCGATACCAATCCTACTGAAGGTATTCCAGGCAATTGAGAAAAATGGAACTCTCCCCAAATCATTTTATGAAGCTAACATCACATTGATACACAAGCCAGCTAAAGGTCCAACAAAGAAAGAGAATTACAGGCCAATATCTTTGATGAACATAGATGCTAAAATTCTCAAAAAGATCCTAGCGAACCGAATTCAACAACACATCACAAAAATCATCCATCATGACCAAGTAGGCTTCATGTCTGGGATGCAAATCTGGTTCAACATTCGTAAAACCATAAACGTAA
The DNA here is from genome assembly GCF_000164805.1 of Carlito syrichta. Classification (NCBI taxonomy): domain Eukaryota; kingdom Metazoa; phylum Chordata; class Mammalia; order Primates; family Tarsiidae; genus Carlito; species Carlito syrichta. The sequence continues at coordinate 1,287 of NW_007045368.1, forward strand.
TTAAATACATCAACAGATGTCAAAACAAATACTATGTGATTATATCATTAGATGCAGAAAAAATTTTTGCTAAAATCCAGCACCCTTTCTTCATAAAAACCCTCGAACTTCTAGACATAAGGGGAAACATATCTCAAAATAGTAAAAGCCATCTACAAGAATACCACAGCATACTCCTAAATGGACAATAATTGGAACTATTTCCCCTGAAAACTGGAACAAGACAAGGATGTCCACTCTCACCCCTTCTGCTCAATATAGTATTGGAAGTTCTGGCTAGAGCAATCAGAGAAGAGAATGCAATCAGGGGTATCCAAATAGGAAAACAGGAAGTCAAGTTATCCCTCTTTGCAGATGTCATGATTATGTACCTTGAAACCCCAAGAGAATCTGTCAAAAACCTCCTTACACTGATAAAGGACTTTGGCAAATCTCAGGATATGAAATAAATGTGCAAATCACAATCACATTTCCTTACACCAATAATAAACAAACAGAAACCCAAATTAAAACTACAATTTTATTCACAATAGCCACACAAAAGAAAGAAAGAAATACCTTGGCATTTTCTAACCAGAAACGTGAAAGACCTTTACAATGAAAACTACAAAATACTGCTCAAAGACATCAAAGATGACACAAACAAGTGGAAAAATATTCCACGCTCTTGGATTGGAAGAATCAACATTGTGAAGATGTCCATCCTACCTAAGGCAATCTACAGATTTAATGCTACACCCATCAAATTACAAGCAACATTCTTCTCAGACCTAGAAATAACAATACCGGAATTCATATGGAAACACAAACGACCAAAGATAGCCAGAACAATGCTCAGCAAAACAAAACAAAACAACAACAACAGCAACAACTAAAGCAGGTGATATCACATTACCAAACTTCAACTTTATGATAAAGCTACATCATCAAAACAACTTGTATTTGTACAGGAACAGGCATATAGACCATTGGAATAGAATTGAGATTCCAGAAACAAAACATCAATATCTCAATCAACACATCTTCGACAAAGCCTCCACCACCTACCACTGGATAAAGGAGAACCTATTCAGTAAATGGTGCTGGGAAAACTGTCTGACCACATGCAGAAGATTGAAACAGGACCCTTATCTATCCCCTTACACAAAAATTGACTCTAAATGGATCAGAGACCTAAATGTAAAACCTCAAACCATAATAACCTTAGAAAATGAAGCACATACCCTCATGGAAATTGGAACTGCCATCCAATTCGTGAACAAAACCCGAAACCAAAAGGCCATAAGAGATGAGATAGACAAGTGGGACCTCATTAAACTGACAAGCTTCTGCAAAGCCAAAGAAACCATCAAGAGAGCTGGGAGACAGCCTACAGACTGGGAAAAAGTATTTGCCAACTCCAGGTCTGACAAAGCCTTAACATCGTGGATCTACAAGGAATACAAACATGCTGAAAAGAAAAAAACAAAAAAACCCATTATAAAATGGGCAAAAGATATGAACAGACACGTCTCAAAGAAAGACATCCGAGCAGCCAACAGACACATGAAGAAATGCTCAACCGCACTAATCATCAGGGAGATGCAAATCAAAACCACACTGAGATACCACCTAACTCCAGTCAGAATGCCAATTATCAATAACTCAAAAAGCAACAGTTGCTGGAGAGGGTGTGACGAAAAGGGAACACTTCTCCACTGTTTGTGGGAGTGCAAACTAGTGCAACATCTATGTAAAACACTATAGTGATTCCTAAAAGCTGTAAATATTGACCTCCCATATGACCCTGCAACCCCCCTGCAGGGAATATACCCTGAAGAGCTCAAATCACTCTATAAAAAAGATACCTGCACACACATGTTTATCGCAGCATTGTTCACAATAGCATAAACCTGGAACCAACCATGCTGTCCATCAAAAGAGGACTGGATTAAAAAACTTTTGGACATATACACGATTGAATACTACCCAGCCATAAAAAAGAACAAAATCATGAATTTTGCAGCAACCTGGATGGAACAAGAGTCTACAATACTGAGTGCCCTGTCACAGAAACAAAGATCTGAGCATCACATATTCTCACTCATATAGTGGACCTTGAACATCCAAAGTAATACTATAAGAAAAAGACTGACAGTGGTGGGCAACTATGGGGTAGGGGAAGGGAGATGAGATTAACAGTAGTCAGTATCTGCCTGGGGATGGGGAGACATCTCTTATCAACAAAGGTGCCTGAACGAAGCATATTTGTATACCTAACTCTTAACTCTACTCCACAATATCATAATAAACAATATTGATTATTTAAAAAAGGTGAAAGCATCAGAAGGAATGAAAATAGGATCAAGACTCCATGAAAAGTTGCAAATCCGTGCAATATTTCTTTAGCTTAAGTCTATATATTATTTCACTCCTGGAATTTCCTTAGGCAAGCCCACATATTTAACACTACACATTGCTTTGATTCGGTAATTGAAATGTGTGAAACCCCAAACAATGTTATTAAGTCAGTGTTTGTAAATGCACAAAGAAATAGAACTTCTAGCTAGGGAAGCTATGAGGCCAGCACACAGACCCTTATGAAAACACAGTTTGTATATTAAAGGTTGGAGTGTTATAACTATTTTATGAGACTTAAAAAAAGAAGCACTTATAGCAGAAAGTCAGTGAAAACGTAACTTTCTCTCTCTGTTCGAGTGATTGTTGTTACCTGATAATCTGTGTATTCATCAGACAGCTTTCACACCTTTTGTAATGCTAACGTCTAAAAGCTTCACTTTTATGTATGTAGCTGTACTCCGGGTAAGAGTTTTTTTGTTGTTGTTTGCTTGTTTTTTTATTAATCAGTATTTTTTATTATGGTTTTGTGGGGTACAGTCAAGGGTTAGGTGTACAATTACGTTTCATTCAGGCACCCTGTTGATAAGAGGTGTTTTCCCATTCCCCAACAGATATTTGCTACTGTTAATCCAATCCCCCCATAGTTTCCCAGTACTGTCAGTCATTTTCTTATAGTATTACATTGGATGTTCAAGGTCCATTATATGAGTGAGAACATGTGATATTCGGATCTTTGTTTCTGTGAGAGGTCAATTAGTATTATAGACTCTAGTTCCATCCAGGTTGCAGCAAAATTCATGATTTTGTTCTTTCTTATGGCTGCATAGTATTCCATCATGTATATGTACCACATTTTTTAATCCAGTCCTGTTTTGATGGGCAGCATTGTTGTTTCCAGGTTCTTGCTATTGTGAACAATGCTGCGATAAACATACGTGTGCAGGTATCTTTTTTATAGAGTGATTTGTGTTCTTCAAGGTATATTTCCAGTAGGGGGATTGCAGGGTCATATGGAAAGTCAATTTTTAGAGCTTTTAGAAATCGCCACACTGCTTTCCACAGAGGTTGCACTAGTTTACACTCCCACCAAGAGTGTAGAAGTGTTCCCTTTTCACCACACCCTCTCCAGCAGCTGTTATTTTTTGAATTGTTGATAATTGCCATTGTGACTGGAGTTAGGTGGTATCTCAGTGTGGTTTTGATTTGCATCTCCCTGATGATTAGTGAGGTTGAGCATTTCTTCATGTGTTTGTTGGCTGCTTGAATGTAAGCGTTTCTTTAAAGTATAATGGGGGGAAATAAGTTAACCAGTCTTATTCATCAATTTCTGCTAAGTGGCACATGGATCCACACATTCGTGGAGTTTGTAGTGTAACCTATTGAGTCTAAAAAAACACTATTTTTCATTTATTCCTTCATTTATTCCTTTATTTATTTATTTATTTATTTATTTATTTATTTATTTATTTATTTATTTATGAGTTAGAGTCTCACTCTGTCGCCCAGACTGGAGTGCAGTGGCCGCTTCCGGCCACAGCAGCCTCAACCTGCTGGGCTCTGGTGATCCTTCCACCTCAGCCTTCCAAGTAGCCGGAA
>NW_007045369.1:0-1346 GCF_000164805.1 Carlito syrichta
CGGCATCCCAGAGATTTTGGTAAGATGTTTCTTTATTTTCATTTGTTTCCAGGTATCTTTTGATCTCTATTTTGATGTCATCATTGACCCAGGAGTTATTTAGCATCATGCTGTTTAGTGTCCATGTCTTTGTGGGTTTTGGGGGGACTTTGTTGGTGTCAATGTTTATTTTTATTCCACTGTGGTCCGAAAAGGTGCATGGCAGAATTTCAGTCCTTTTAACTTTGCTTATACTTGATTTGTGTCCAATTATGTGGTCGATCTTAGAATATGTTCCATGTGGTGATGAGTAGAATGTGTATTCTGTGGTCTTTGGATGGAGTGTTCTGTAGGTATCAATTAAGTCCATTTGGTCCAAAGTTACATTGAGGTTCCGGATCTCCTTGCTGATTTTTTGTCCTGATGATCTGTCTAGGGTTGTGAGTGGGGTATTGAAGTCCCCAGTTATGATAGTGTTAGAGCCAATATCTTTCTTTAGTTTTCCAAGAAGCTGCTTTATGAAAGTTGGCGCACCTATGTTGGGTGCATATATATTTAGAATAGATATTTCTTGTTGATGGATTGAGCCTTTTATCATTATGTAGTGGCCTTCTGTATCTTCGGCGATCCTTCCGCCTCAGCCTTCCAAGTAGCTGGAACTACAGGCATGTGCTACCATGCCCGGCTAATTTTTTGATTTATTGTAGAGATGAGGTCTCGCCAAGTTGCCCAGGCAGATCTCGAACCCGCGGGCTCAGGCAATCCAATCACCTTGGCCTCCCAAAGTGCGGGATTACAGGCTGAGCCACTGAGCCCGGCTATTATTTTTTCTTAAAGAATCCTGAAATATTAAAAAGAAAAAGAAAACAGAAATTCCAAAGCAGGGTTACACAAATTGAGATATACTTTGATGTTTATTTTTATGCTTTTCACACAGAAAATATAAGGCAATAAAATTGTAGTCATGGGATGACTGTTGGATTGAAAAAAATGTTTGTTTAGTATTCTGCAGAAGGAGTGATCAGGTTAAAGTGGTATAATGGACCCCATCTTTGAATCATCTCAGTTATTTTCTATGCATTGACTTCTGTGAAGATGAAGTAGTTGGTTAAGCTTCAGAGCACATATGAAATTGAGAATAGTATGAAATGAAAAACTTCTGAGCCCTGGACACCTGTTACCAGGCCTCTATCTGCACCCTCTCTCCGTTTAATCATATAACGGTTTGGAGGAATCCAGGGAAAGGAAAATGGCATAGACAGAGGCATGGATGTGTGACAATGTAGATATATCCTAGAGAGATGTACACTGAACTGTGCTCAGTTGGAAACATGCTGTACCAGCTACACTGAACTGTGCTCAGTTGG
>NW_007045370.1:0-1648 GCF_000164805.1 Carlito syrichta
GATCCACAAAGAAGAGAACTACAGGCCAATATCTTTGAAGAACATAGATGCTAAAATTCTCAACAAGATCCTAGCAAACCAGATTCAGCAATACATCTCAAAAATCATCCATCATGACCAAGTAGGCTTCATTCCTGGGATACAAGGCTGGTTCAACATTCGTAAAATCATAAATGTAATTAAATACATCAACAGATGTCAAAACAAAAACCACATGATCATATCATTAGATGCAGAAAAAGCTTTTGATAAAATTCAGCACCCCTTCTTGATAAAAACCCTCGAACAGCTAGGCATACGGGGAACATACCTCAAAATAGTAAAAGCCATCTACGAGAAACCCACAGCCAGCATACTCCTAAATGGACAAAAATTGGAACCATTTCCCTGAAAACTGGAACAAGACAAGGATGCCCACTCTCCCCCCTCCTGTTCAACACAGTATTGGAAGTTCCGGCTCGAGCAATCAGAGGTATCCAAATAGGATAAGAGGAAGTCAAGTTATCTCTCTTTGCAGATGATATGATTGTGTACCTTGAAAACCCAAGAGAATCTGTCAAAAACCTCCTTACTCCTAAAGGCCTTTGGCAAAGTCTTGGGATACAAAATGAATGTACAAAAGACAATCGCATTTCTCTACACCAATAATAAACAAACAGAAACCCAAATAAAAAGCACAATTCCATTCACAATAGCCACAAAAAAAATGAAATACCTTGGCATCTTCCTAACCAGAGACACGAAAGACCTTTACAATGAAAATTACAAAACACTGCTCAAAGAAATCAAAGATGACACAAACAAATGGAAAAATATCCCATGCTCATGGATCGGAAGAATCAACATTGTGAAGATGTCCATCTTACCTAAGGCAATCTCCAAATTCAATGCAATACCCATCAAATTACCAGCAACATTCTTCTCAGACCTAGAAAAAACAACACAGGAATTCATATGGAAACACAAACATCCAAGAATAGCCAGAACAATCCTCAGCTAAAAAAAAACAAAGCAAGTGGCATCACATTACCAGACTTCAAACTTTACTATAAAGCTGCAATCATCAAAACAGCTTGGTATTGGTATAGGAACAGGCATATCGATCAATGGAATAGAACTGAGATTCCAGAAGCAAAACCTCAATTTCTCAACCAACTCATCTTCGACAAAGCCCCCACCTCCTACCACTGGGGAGAAGAGAACCTATTCAGTAAATGATGCTGGGAAACTGGTTGACCACATGCAGAAGATTGAAACAGGACCCCTATCTATCCCCATGCACAAAGGTTAACTCCAAATGGATCAGAGACCTAAATGTAAAATCTCAAACCATGAACCTTAGAAAAGGAAGGAAATACCCTCATGGAAATCGGAACTGGCATCCAATTCCTGAACAAAACCCGAAACCCACAGGTCATAAGAGAGAAGATAGACAAGTGGGACCTGATTAAACTGACAAGCTTCTGCAAAGCCAAAGAAACCATCAAGAGAGCAGGGAGACAGCCTACAGACTGGGAAAAAGTATTTGCCAACTCCAGGTCTGACAAAGGCTTAACATCCTGGATCTACAAGGCACTCAAATGTGCTGAAAAGAAAAAAACAAACAACCCCATTATAAAATGGGCAAAAGATACAAACAGACACTTCA
>NW_007045371.1:0-1615 GCF_000164805.1 Carlito syrichta
CCCTGATCTTAAAAAATTATTTAAAGAGCACTCATTTTCTTCAGTTAATAATATCAGAAGCCTGCATTGACATGGTTAGAGTCCCAGGAACCTCAGCTTGTTAGGGATGGATTAATAACTAAGGGTGATTAATCCATCACTTACAAACATGTTTTGAACTTGATGGAGCTTATGCTCAGAAATAAAATTCATAACTTCCATTTTCCTATTTTAATTTCATGTGTTCACAAAATTTTTGAAGTCCTCTGTAAGGCAATATCAAACTTAAGTCAAGCGATGTGCATGTTTATTGTGGCATTCGATTTGGTAACTTGCACACCTGAGATAACTCTCCCTGGCTGGAGTCCAATATCTGACACAGGGCTTTTAATAAGACTCTTAGCCTTCTGTCCAAACTGAAGGATACTATAAGTAATAGTCCAAGAAAACATGTTTTGAAATGTGTGGAATTTAATGATTTATTGTTTTCTCACAGACTCAATTTTGTTCAGGTTTAGGGTAAAAATCTAGTAAGTTAATAGGTACAATATCATTATTGGATTTAGATACAGTATGTCTGGGGTGATTAGTGGCCCTTTGTATTGGCAAGAGAGTTGACTCTGTGCAAAGATGTGCTTCTTGGGTTTCAAGGAGTTGCAGTGATGCTGTTTGGTTTCCACTGGAGTACAAGGGTTGCAATTTAATACTAGTCAAACTGCATTAGGGCTCTTTCCTCTTTTACTAAAAAAAATCCAAAGTCTTTAGCTTTTATTAAGTTAATTGGTTATAAATGCTAGATAATATGGAATTAAACATGAAGGCAGGAAAGACACTGTCAAATTCACCACACATCCCTCTTTCACCTTCAGGACCATGATAGTTACTTTAAGGGAACAATGGTTTAAATATCTGTACACTTTCTGCACATTGAATTCTTTTCATTCCTTTTTTATATCTAATTTAGCAGTTTTCAAACTTCACTGTGCATAAGAATTACCCTACAGAATTTTACACATAAAATAAATACACTACATTTCCATTGTTAAAATGGTAAATATTCTGACTTTATAATCCAACTGTATATCAGAATGCCCCATGGTAGTTTGATTCTGGGAATGGTTCTTCTCAGGAAAAGTATGCTAGAGTCTGCAAACGAGGGTAGCCTGCTTTACACAGGTCTTTCTCACAAAATTGCCAGCTTTCAGAGGGGAAGAGAGAGAGTGCAGGACTGCATGTCTTAATCCAGCCAAATATGCAGATGTTCCCATCACTCATCTGCCAGCAAACTCAACCACATCATTCCATCTCCCTTCCAAAATCCCTATTCCTTGTTCAGTGTGTGCATGAAAGGAATTACAAACACCTGCTTAGCAAATTGATTACGGATCAAGTAGACTCAACGAGGACCAAATGGAGACAGTACAAGTGCAACCATATATATTTATAAAAGTTTTAGGTATAGCATCATTAAATATGCAGACTTTGGTCTCTTGATGCACCCTTCACTTTAACTTGAGACTGCTGGTCTGGAGATTGGATGATAGAGCACAGGTACAAAGTCAGAGAGAGGATTTGCAGTCCTCTTAGAATGACTGAGGACCTGGGCTATGGCAAAAACAGAGAGGATGGAGAGAAA
>NW_007045372.1:0-449 GCF_000164805.1 Carlito syrichta
CGCAATCCACTCACCTCAACCTCCCAAAGGCGCGGGATTACAGGCTGAGCCACCAAGCCCGGCTGACTAGTGAGGCTTTTAAAGATTTTATATCTTCTTGGAGCAGTTCGGCAGCAACATGCCACGTTCTTCTTGCCACGTTCTTCGCTCAAATTGCTTTGTGTTCCCCTTTCCTTTCTTCCTATTAATAGCTGTCCCAGCAGGGCTGATGACAGAAACATACACAAAGAGTCATTGAACTTCAGTGACCTGGGGTTTCACAGCTCTCCTCCCTCCCTCCCTCCCTCCCTCCCTCCCTCTCTCGGAGGTTAGTTTCACCATGAACCCAGGGTGGTGAGCAGCTTTCTATTTTCTGACCTGGGGCTGACTTGTCCTAAGGAAGCTGGGATTTCAGATCACCTTTTGACCTTGACTTTCATTCCCTCTTCTGTGATGCCTCCCTCATTCTC
>NW_007045373.1:0-827 GCF_000164805.1 Carlito syrichta
TTTCCTAAAGTGCAAATGAATGAGATAACGTACGTATAAAAAGTATCAAAATTATCTAACTGAAAAATTTTCTCTAAAAATTATCTTAAAATCAATGATGGGCATGGTGGTTCAACCAAAAAAAAAAATTATCTTAAAATCAGAGATAAACAAAAATTGTATTTAATAGCTTGATTTAATTTTTCTCTTTACTTGAGGGGCTAGGCTCTTCATTGCTGAAAATCGTGTATGATTCAGTGTTAGATATTTGCTGTTTAAATTTGCATTACACTTCTGTCTTAGATAATATACTTTGATGTTCATAGGAGTGCTCTATTCGAGTTGTCGTCATTCTCACTTAGGAACCCAGGTTGCCCTAGTAGCCACTGGAGAATTGCAGGTTCCTTGGTGGGCAGGGAGGGAACGAGCGTGGCAAAACTAACAGTGGTCTTAGTCTCCACCGGAAAGCGATGTCGGTCACTGGCCAGAACAAGTCACCTGAGCATGTCTGACTTCCAGAGGGAAGGAGTGGTGGTGGGACATGAGGGGAGGATGCTGAAATCTTAATGAACAGCAATACGGGATACCACAAAGGCCTCCGGTTCTTTCAGAATTCTTTCTCCTGTCTGTGAGACTAATCTTTCTACCAGGAAGTTCCACAGTGCCCCCAACTTTTGAACCTCTCTCTCCCCATGGCTCACCTTTTCCCTCGTGAGTTAGTCCCTTCCGATATTCAATCGGTTAATGTTCATTAGAACAGCCACCATGAAAACCCCATTTGCCAGTACTGTGAGTTTATTTTTCAATCCTACCCTCCAGAATCCACAGATAAATCACTTTTCTCATGA
>NW_007045374.1:0-873 GCF_000164805.1 Carlito syrichta
AAAAGTCTTTTGGCTAAAGCCAAGTCGCTCATAAGCTGATGCTAAAGCATCAGAAAACAGCCTTCTTTATCCTCCTACAGCATACTCATAACTGGGACCTGTGATTGGTCAAGTTTTTCTTCCACAGCCACTGGATGCTAGAGTCCAGCATCTTAACTTGAGAAGCAAAGGCATGATGGGCAATCTACTCTTTGTTTCTGTCCCTGTCCTCTCTTCTACTCCCCTGAATGGCTGCAGACTTGATTTGGTCAGAATATACCTTGTCATGTGTTCCCTTTTCTTCAATTCACTACTATCTTTCCTCTTTGGAACCAAAATTGAGCTGGGAGCTATGAGGCAACACAGTCCCACTGACTGGTTCAGTTCCTCTGAATAACAACGTGAGGAAGCTTTCCACAGGAGCAAGGAGGATTTGTTAAGGCTACTAAATGTTACAAAGGACGGTTGGAGATGCGCTCCCGGTGCCAACACCAAGACAAAAGGCAAGGAATGAAATCACCATTAACAGCAAGGGATCCTGATGAAAGAGATGCTGAAATGGTAACCCTTCACTGGATCCACATCCTCCTAGCCAAGTCATGGCCCACTGCATAGGACAGTGGGTATGTGACTTCTACCTTTGAGCCTCTCTCTTCCACACCGAAAGGCACATTTCATAAACTCCTTCAATGTACTGTTGGAGAGCACGAATCCTCTAAACTGTGTTTGTTCACTTTTGAATTCAGGTTTAAATTGTTCGCTTTTGAGTACATAATTTTACGAAAAGTGAAAAGTGTTGGAAAACATGGGAGGAGGAAGACAGGTCAGAAAGAGAAGATGAGCATATATCTACGATGTTTTGATATCCCTTAGCTTAGATTCCCCCCCATCTCC
>NW_007045375.1:0-470 GCF_000164805.1 Carlito syrichta
CAACAAACAGGCAGAGAACCCAGTAAAAAGCACAGTCCCATTCACAATAGCCACAAAAAGAAAAGAAAAGAAAAGAAAAGAAAAGAAAAGAAAAGAAATACTTTGGCATCTTCCTAACCAGAGAAGTGAAAGATCTTTACAATGAGAACTACAAAATACTGCTCAAAGAAATCCAAGAAGACACAAACAACTGGAAAAGTATTCCATGGTCATGGATAGGCAGAATCAATATTGTTAAGCTGTCCATCCTACCAAAGGCAATTTACAGATTCAATGCAATACTCATTATATTACCAACATCATTTTTTTTCTGAAGAATTAATGGTATATCTCATTTCCTTTCTTATTTTAGAAATTTGGGTCTTCTCTATTCCTCTTGCCCAATTCATCTAAAGGCTTGTCAGTTATGTTAATCCTTTTGAAAGACTAAATTAGTTATTTTTTTGTTGCTTTGTTAAAATAACTTTAAT
>NW_007045376.1:0-775 GCF_000164805.1 Carlito syrichta
AATCCAATCCAAAATCAAAATCGAGGTTTAGAATATCAGACTCAGAAGAGTTTAAAATGTCAAACTTCTTCAGAGTCTTAGGCCAAAAAGGAGCAGAGAGGGATTTCAGCTCAGGACTCTGACTCAAAGTTCTGGCCCTTCCCGTGGGGTCGGGCTGCCTTGACCTGCCTGCATGCTGAGTGTTGGTTTGTGCTATGCATCTGAATCCTTGGTCCTTGTTCCAGGCTTATGGCCACTGCGGTCTGATCCTAGCCGTGAGACTGATGACACTTTGGTGCTCTCTTTTGTGGGCCAGACAAGGTAAGGATGGGTCTTGGCAAGAAGGTTGCGAGGTAGGGAGGCTGGACCCAGACTGACCCAGGCCCTCCATTCTGCTGCAGAGTGCTCATGTTGAACGGAGAGGAGGTAGAGGAAACCGAGCTGATGGGCTTTGTGGATGACCAGCAGACCTTCTTCTGCGGCAACGTGGCTCATCAACAGCTTATCCAGGTAACAGCTGAGGAAGGGGCAGACGTTACCATTTACTGGAATGTGACCTAACATGCAGTACAGAGCACACGATTTTATTATTTCATTTTATTTTATTTTATTTTGAGTTGGAGTCTCACTCTGTCACCCAGACTGGAATGCAGCCTCGACCTGCTAGGCTCCGACAATCCTTCCACCTCAGCCGTCCAAGTAACCGGAGTTACTGGCATGCGCTATCACGCCTGGCTGTTGATTTATTGTAGAGATGAGGTCTTGCTGCCCAGGCGGGTCTCAAACCCGCGGGCTC
>NW_007045377.1:0-345 GCF_000164805.1 Carlito syrichta
CAATCCCTGCCATTCCTCTCCATTCCATTACTCTCCAAGCCACTCCATTCCATTCCATTCTTCCCCATTCTTTTCTATTTATTCTATTCCTCTCCATTCTATTTCATTGTATTGCTTTCCATTCGTTTACTCTCCATTCATTTACTCTGAAACCATTCCATTTCATTCCATGCAATTCCTCTACATTTCATTCTTTCCATTCCTTTCCATTCCATTCCATACTATTCCATTTCATTCCTCTCCATTCCATTCAATTCCAATCTATTCCTCTCCATTCCATTGCATTCTATTTCTCCATTCCCTTCCTTTCCATACATTTCATCTCCATTCGATTCCATTCCATTC
>NW_007045378.1:0-637 GCF_000164805.1 Carlito syrichta
TTAGAGCCTCCTAACCGTGCCCATGCTACTGTGTTGTTCTGGGTACTTCCTATTTAACAGTATTTCCTTTGGGGATGGGCTTTCGTGGCTGGCACTCTCCTGTGGGAGGGACCAGTGGACACTGGCCCGAGTCCAAGCAGCATAAAGCAACAGGCAAAACTCTTTCCATTGAGCTGTGTTTCCATGGTTGGTGGTCCACCCATGACTGCAGAGGCTGTCTTTCCAAGGGGCTATGCGATTGTTGATGCCATCGGCCCCCCTGCTTTTGAGGCCGAACAAGGACAGGACTCTGCTTCGCTCGTGTATTTAACCACCAGATTTTGCAGCGACGGTCCATCTAGAGTCACTCTACAGAACACAACCTTTAAAAACTTACTAAATAGGCAATGTTTCACCATTAATCTCGCTTTGGACAATAGATGCCAGTCCGCTGTTCATCCACATACGAACAAGACACAGAGAGCGGCCGATTGCAACCCTTGCTTCATGATAATAATAAAAACCCCAGTCAGACACAGAAGCTCATGACTGTGATCCCAGCATTTTGGGATGCAGTGGCAGGAGGATACGTTGAGCCTGGAAGTTTGTCGGGAACTTCATCGTTATGAAAAAATACAAAAAACCCTGGAGTATGGTG
>NW_007045379.1:0-782 GCF_000164805.1 Carlito syrichta
AACGGTTCTGCTCCCCTCTAGGCTTTTACGGTTCACTTCTATAGTCCAGAGTTCTTCGGGCCTATATGTCAGCTACAGTGAGATATGCGACCCGCAGAGCACCATATAGAATTTGGGTTTTAGCCACATCGATCGATAGGGACGTTTTTTCTCTCCCGACTTCCTGGTGCCAGGTAACGGAGGTATCTCACAGCTTTTTCCGGTAGGGCCCGGCAGAGGTGGTGATCGAGCTCGCCATAGTAGAGTAAAGGGCCTGAGACGTCACGCGTGATGCAAAGGTTATACGAATCACAAAGCTTACGATGACATGGATACACAAGTGACATAATTCACAAGGCTTACGATGACATCGAGACTCTATCATTCGAACTTATGACCACTCAGAAAAAGGGAGTCAAAGGAGATTCCCATCTTGCCGTTGATGGGGGGCAGACTCCAGGGAGGTCAACGATCCTTTGAAGCTACTCACCGGGAGTGCCCAGGAGCTCAGGGAAGCACACCCTCTATCAGCTCTTGGGAATGTTGTTCAGGAATAAATGGGAGCGCTTGCACCCTGGGCCTGCCCTCCTCTAGGGGCTGTGACGAAACGGACAGACATCAGAGAGCCTCTATATCATTTTCCCCAACTGTCAGTCGAAGCCACGATCTCTATCACGGGAAGAGCTACGTCATGCCGCCTTCACGGAAACGCGACTCTGCCTCTTTCCCTCCGCTGGCTGTCCCACTCGATAGGCTCAGTCACGAGCGCAGGAATTCGAATAACACATGGGGTATAGAGCGTG
>NW_007045380.1:0-315 GCF_000164805.1 Carlito syrichta
AGTACTAAACACAGAAGAAAAGTAAAAAAGAACAACGTTCTTCACAAGAGTACAGGGAAAAGAATAAAATATACATGAACCAACCCCAAAACCAAAAGAAAGACAAAAAGAACCAAGTGGAGGAACAACACTATAAGAACTCTATGAAAGGGATGAACTCTCACATTTCAATAATTAGCCTGAATATGAATGGACTAAACACACCACTGAAAAGACATAGAACGGCAAAATGGATAAAATATCACCAGGCAACAATATACTACCTTCAAGAGACTCATCTCACTAGAAAGGACATACACAGACTCAAAGTAAGAG
>NW_007045381.1:0-957 GCF_000164805.1 Carlito syrichta
TAGGCTAGGAAATGCAGTCCCTCTCGCGTTGGCCCTTGCTGAATAAGCGTAGACGGCGTCTGTGAGGCTTGTTGTGCATGTGCATCTTCCCGGGGAAGGAGCTTTTCAAAATGTGCAGCGCTCTTTAGGGGCTATCTATGTTATTCTCACTTGGTGCATGCTGCAACACATGAGTCTGAGTCTCGCGGTCTTCTTCTCATTTGGACTTCGGCTGTGCAGAGCGCCTCTGTTTGAACTAAGAGTTCTCTCATGGGACACGCTTTGCCCATGTGCAGCTCTACGCTGCCACCCAGGGGGCGATGGGAACCCCACAGTGGAGCAAGAAGGCATTACTTGGTGAATTCCCTGGGTGCATTCTGAAATGTTTCTCCCTTTCAAATTTTTGTGTGGGAGGATACACAATTGCTCTGCCAAACGCATTGACGGAAAAGAGCTGACTGCCTTGGTGGTGCTTGTTTTGAATGTCCGTCTCCCTTGGAAAGTGCTGTGTGAGAAGTGTGCTGGACTGTGAGGTTCTGGCACTGAGTGTGCGTGCTGTCATTCCTCCTTCCCACTTGTTCCCTTTCGTGTATCTTACGCTCTACAGGGTGACTGCTTTGGCGTGCGGCTTGTCAACCTCTCCCATGCGGGAATGCTCATCTCCCCTGTGCCACAATGAGGGATCTGAGACATTCACAGTTACTTGTGGGAAGGCATTATGTGTGACCCGGGGGAATTCTGAATTGCTCTTTCTTGACACCTTCTCCTGTCAGGGAAAGCAATGAGACTGTGGATTGCTGGTGGGAGTGGCCTTTCTTAGGCCTGGGGTGCACGGGCACCTTCCTGGCTTAAGTCTGTGCCCAATGTGTGCTGCAGTGTCACCTCTTTGCGGTGACTATTATTCTTCATTGCCGCCTGCTGTAATACCTCATTCTCACTCTTTCCCCTTGATTTGTGTTCCTTTCCATAGAGGGCCTT
>NW_007045382.1:0-301 GCF_000164805.1 Carlito syrichta
CAACTGACTTAACTAGGTGACTTAGCTTGCTAACTAGCGGTCTAGACTGCTGACATAACTTGTTATCAGGCTGGCTACCTACCTATACAGATGGATAGCCAGCTGAATTAATTGGCTAGCAAACTACGTAGCCCACTGGCTTGCCAGCTGACTTAACCAGCTGACAACTATCTAGTTACCTAGTTACCTACTTAACCAGCTGGCTAGTGAGCTTACTTAACTAGGTTACTTAACCAGCAAACTAACTGGCTAGCCAGCTTAGTTAAATAGCTAGCTACCCAGCTAGGCAGCTGGCTAGACT
>NW_007045383.1:0-962 GCF_000164805.1 Carlito syrichta
CCCCTTTTTCACTTGGCACAAGAAACCAGGAAAGGCTCCTGCTGGCTCTAACAGAGGACTCTGAAACCGGAACGAACACCGCTAACTTGGGAGTCTATTGTTCCCATTTTCCACGGTTTATGGTTTTTGTTTTTAAACAATTTAAGTTTAACTTTGAGTCACATTGAGGAGCCTTAGTGCAAGTCACAGCTTCTCTTGATGTAATTTTAGAAATTTATAGAATAGTTTATATAGATTAAAGAAAATTTAAGTAACCATTTTTTTATAGAAGTATGGTTACTTAAGTTTGATTTAAGGGGACCAGTGAAGTTTGAATTAGGTCAACTGGTGCTAGAATAGTGTAACCATAGCAGCAATTGTTTTAATAAAAACTAGTTTGAATCAGTACAGAATAGTAGAAGTTAATAATTCACTATGGTGGTTTCGGGTTTAGACATTGAGTGATGTTAATTCAAGATGATGTAGTTGTAATACAATTAAGGGCACATAAGAAATTGGTTTGGGGAACATTAAGCTACAAAAAGACAATTTGTGGTTGTTCTTTCTCATGTTCTTCCTTATGTATGAAAAAAACATTTGCTTGAGAGTGGGGGGTGTCCTTTGTGCACCTGGACCTGTTCATGTGAAAGGCACATGCTACTTTTTGTTTCCTGTGATGATGAATTGGCAGAGTTTGGGGATAAAAGCCCTGGGATTACACCCATTAAATGGCTTCTGCTTACTAAGCAGGAGTCCAGTCCTTTTCTCTCTTTCCAGTGTCTTCTCTCTTTTGTAAATCGCCGACACTGCCACAACTCGAAGGGACCTCCGACTCTTGCAGGGCAGGACCCCCTGCAGTCTCCCTTCCGTAAACTGAAACTAAAACATGGTACTTGGTGATGTGTACAGCCATGAAATAATTGGAAATAATTTTGCAAGATGGCTGGGCTCGGTGGATCACACCTGTCATCCCAGCACTTTGG
>NW_007045384.1:0-825 GCF_000164805.1 Carlito syrichta
CAGGCTGCAGTGGCCGGGAGCAGCCACTGCACTCCAGTCTGGGCAACAGAGTGAGACTCCAACTCAAAAAAAAAAAAAAGAGATGGCTAGATCAGGCACTTTCCTGCCTTCAAGCCAGTTAGGATTTGATAAAATTCCAGAAGTTCAATCCCTGGTAAAAAAAAAAAAAAAATTGTTTCTTGTCAGTACAGGTCTTGTTAAGAACAAGATTCCCGATGAATTTTTAAATTTCTTTTTCCCCCCTCTGCCTGCCAGAGGCTAGAGGGGTTTTCTTCAATATTCACTGTGAAGACCTGGAAGAGTTCCCAGAGCTCAAAAGTGCAAAAGTGTGAGGGGCCCCCTCTGGCTGGTTCTCTTGGAGTGTTTAAAGTCTCAGAGTTGCCCACAGGGAGCCTCCAGCAATAAATTCAGATTTTCCCATCCTGGCCACCCAGGCACTGGCTCCAGAAGAGGTCTCTGCTAGTGGGTTTCTGCTTAGGCAAGTATTAAATCTGTATATGTCTATAATTTCAGGGACCCTAGTTTTCCCTGTGATCTGACTTAGAGCTGGATCTAAGAAGAATTCATTTTTCATTTTGTTGAGATTTTAACTTGTTAGAATAAAGTGGCACTTCTACACTTCTTATATGCTGAAACAAAAAATGCAAGTCTAGAGTATATTTTTATTTAAAAAAATATGCAATGTTTGTGATATTTTTATTCATTTTTTTAAAAAGTGGAAACAAAGATAGTATTTATTGATGTCTGAAAATTACCTTTTGTAAATCAGATGAATGAAAATGCAAAGTTGATAGAATTTCATAATACTAAACTGAGGTAGCACAA
>NW_007045385.1:0-790 GCF_000164805.1 Carlito syrichta
CCTGCTGAGCTCCGGTGATCCTCCACCTCAGCCTTCCAAGTAGCTGGCATTACAGGCGTGTGCTACCACGTCCGGCTAATTTTTTGATTTTGTTGTAGAGATGAGATCTCACCTGAAAGGCACGGGGAACAGCCAGGAGGATGTCTCCCGAGATGGCGCCAACACTAGGGAACCTAACAAAGACAACAAAGGCCGTAAATTCCTGCCTCTCCCGTGCGCGTGTGAAACTTAAACTCATGTACAAACATTATCTCCCTATAGGAATACTACCTCATAGCTCCCTTCAATAAAGACCCTAAGATGGCTCTGGCTGGCACGGCCAGGCTCAGAGAGCACAGGCTGCCCCCTCCCAAAACTGATAAATACAGACCTCTCTCTCGCCCTCTCTCTCTCACTCCCTTTTCCCACCAGGCGGTTACAGACCTCCTTCCCTCTCCCTGTAGCTGCTGCTCTAATAAATCTCTTGGCCTCAAAGGGTACCGAGTCTCACTGGCGCCATCGTCCTTCATCACCTGCCGAGGTGGGTCTCGAACCCGCGGGCTCAGGCAATCCACTTACCTCAGCCTCCCAAAGGCGCGGGATTACTGGCTGAGCCACTGAGTCCGGCAAAGATGACAATCTTTAACTCAAACATATCAAACATAAACTATGTGAAACATACTTTATATATACAATTTCCTTTACTCCTCACAACAATTTTGCTTTATAGTCATATGATAACCATTTTACAGATAGAGACTAATCTCAGAGATTATGTAATTTATCCAAAATCAAACAGCTAAAATGTGAC
>NW_007045386.1:0-762 GCF_000164805.1 Carlito syrichta
CACGCCCGGCTGATTTCTTGATTTATTGTAGAGAGGAGGACTCCCCAAGTTGCCCAGGTGGGTCTCGAACCCGCGGGCTTAGGTTTTCCTCTCCCCGCAGCCTCCTCAATCGCAGGATTACAGGCTGAGTCACGGAACCTGGCTATTTTCTGTTATGGTTTGGAGCTGGAGTCTCACTCTGTCGCCCACACTGGAGTGCAGTGGCCGCTCCCGGCCACCGCAGCCTCGACCCGCTGGGCTCCGGCGATCCTTCAACTTCAGCCTTCTAAGTAGCTCTAAATACAGGCGCGTGCTACCGCGCCCGGCTAATTTTTGGATGTATTGGAGAGATGATTCTTGCCCGTTTCTCTTTTCTAATGTAATATTTGTGTGCGATCTGCAAACTCCAATATCGTATCACATTGGAGATTTGTTATCATAAGCTACATCCTTCCTTAACTGCCTCCTGCTTCCCGTTCCGGTCATGGTCCTTCCGCGGAACTTGCTCCATGACACCAGGGTGACTGACTGTCAGTCTGGTATGGCTCCAGGTCCCTCCTTTCCTGGGCACTGCTCTCAAGAGCAGCCTTCACTGGATCAGGCGTAGCTCCTAGACCTCACACCTTCTTCTGTGTAATGGTGTGAAAGAGCTCCATGGAGCTCATGCTGGCACAAGAGCCAAAGATAAAACATATTCAAGTCCAAGTGTCTGTATTATTATTCTATGCTATTCTGCCATAGAAGTTCAGTCGACATTTGAACTCCCATGTATGCTAATTATTC
>NW_007045387.1:0-1111 GCF_000164805.1 Carlito syrichta
CCCTCCTTGACTTGCAGACCACCCAGCTGCCTTCTTGTTATGTCCTCACATGGCCTGCCCTCTGCACATGGATGTCCGTGGTATCTTTCTGTGAGTCCAGATGTCCTCTTTTTATTCGGACACCAGTCAGATTAAAGTCCATTCTAAAGGTCTCATTTTAACCTAATATCTTCTGCAAAGCCCTTATGTCCTAATATGGAGACATGATGGTATACTGGAGGTGGAAACTTCAACACATGAGCTTGGAAGGGTGCAAAGCAAACCATGACACCATCCATGACCATCCGTCGCCACCCTTGACCACCTGTATTCTGTCCACCCAGGCAACACCAGAGCTCACTCACTGGGCCTACATTCATTGCTGACACTGCAATATGCCCTTTATCTTTGGGCCAAAAGTTCATAGAAGAAGTTCTGGAGTTTCTCCTCTTCACTATTAAACAAAAATGAAAATATGTCACATGTAGAATGATCTGTATCTATATATGATACAGATATACTGTATGCTAAAGCTTTTCAATTTTGCTTATTATAAGTTAAATTTGCCACCTTGATGCAGTTTATTCATCTATAAAAATAAAACTCGAGTTTGTCTGACTTTATATACAGACTAGATAAGAGTCTCACATTTGAAGAAAGCACATTTGAGACAACCAGCACATTTGAGACAACCCTGGGTCCCAAGTGACACTCCCATTCTCCCCATTTATTCTAAGGTGGTCAATAAACTGACTGAATACTTTTCTAAGCAAAGGAGGCAGCATGTTGCTCCTGCTGTATGCAGTAGGTGTGCCAACACCACCATCTTGTTATCTTTTCTGGCATGCATGTTTCAAGGCTGTCAACCAAGTCCCATATTCTAGGTTTTGTAGGAGAGGAAATCCACAGTGGTTCAGCCCATCATGCAAATATATGTGGGCCCCAAGGCTTAAGATGTATGCATTGGTTAAGGCCAAGAAACAGTTGCCATGAAGCCAGAACATGTGAACCAACTCCTGCCTCTCATCAGCTGCTAACTACAACAGCACACGCATCACCACTCTGGCCATGAGAAGGTGGTTAAGGATCAGTGATCGTCTCACAAGTGGGAGACATCCTGACATTATCTCTA
>NW_007045388.1:0-915 GCF_000164805.1 Carlito syrichta
GAATTGTCCCGATTTGTGTCTTTTTCCCTGCAGCGGATATGCGTAGATCTCTGGCATGTTTCCTTTCTGAGCATGTTTTGCGTTTTATCATGTGTTAGTGTTACGTTGGAGTTGTTGAAAAGTATCAGACACTACTCTGCACAATGAAATGGTACCTGCTGTCAATCTCTTTCTTGTGGGGGCGGGGCTCCGGGTCCCTCGCCATTGCGGGGCTGCAGCGCCCTGGCGTGAGGACGGCGCGTCGCGTCCCGGCCGCGTGACCTGCTGGGTTGACGCGATCCTTCCTCAGAATCCTGCCTGCGAGCACCGAGGCGCAACGCGGTTCCGCCTCCCGGGCCGCGGCCTCCCACGGAGTGCTTCGGACTCCCGCGCTGCGGGAGCCCAGAGTGTGGCTCGCGGCGACTGGGACGACCGCGGAGCTGGGCCCCCCGCTGGCCGCGGAGCTGGGCCCCCCGCTGGCGGCGGAGCCGGGCCCCCCGCAGGCGGCGGAGCTGGGGCCCCCCTACCACGTCGAGGGAACGTGAGTCAGGCCGCTCTTGGACATGGACCCTTAACCGTGAGTTCACAGACTCTTCTTTTCTTGTATTTTCTAACCTGTGTTGTGGCTTTTGCTGGAAGTGCAACTGCTGGATTATGCATGAGAGTATCCCGTTTTCTGAGAAGTGTGTGTGGAAGGACTGCCCTATTCCCACGGAATGTATGTGGCCATAAATGTGTCCACTGATTCCTCAGTGTTCGTTCTGTTCCATGGATCAATCGTTAGGGTTTTATACCATTGCCTCTGTGTTTGGTTTCCTGGACTTTGGTGAAAGCAGAAAGTGTGAAACCCTAAACTTTGCCCGTTTTGAGGACAGTTTGGGCTACTGCAGGTCTCATGCAATTCTACTGAAGTACAAGACATTTGGGTTTTGGTCG
>NW_007045389.1:0-769 GCF_000164805.1 Carlito syrichta
CCATGAGAAAGAAGATAATGCAAAACAAAGTGGGAGGAGATAGGTTTCTGAAAGATGTTTGAAATGTGGAGTTTCATTGTTGTTGTTGGGATGGCGGAAGGGATAATGGGATGGAGTTAAAGAACAGAGATGAAAAGGCAAAGATATTACGGAAGCTAAATCTTACCAATTGTATATTAGAATGGCGACAAAAAAACCAGAAAATTGACATGCAAAAAGGGTATCAAAGCACATGCAGTACATTCATTGATTCCTTGAACAAAATATTTTTAGATGTCTAATCTGTGCATAGCACACACGTTTTTGAAGGAAAATATTCAGATAACAGTTTACATAAATTAATTTGATAACTACTTAGATAAATAAAATGATTAGATGAGTATTTAGAAAATCAAGCATGTGATTGTTAAGTTTGCCAACCTCACAAATTCGCAATACATTCTATGCTTTACATTTGTGTATTCCATGCGGGAAAGTTAGAGAAAGAGAAACCATGGTGAAATGTGCATTGTTTCTGGTGTCTTGATGGTTTAGCCACTTTGTGGCTCTTGATCTTACTGAGAGGATATTTTTTCACTAAACCTCCATCTTCCCATCTGAAAAATGCAGGTGATGCCTGTTGAGGTTGTCAGGAAGTGAAATGGAATTATAGTACCATGTTTGTCAAGTGATGGGCAGTCAACAAATGTTAATGCCCTCTATCAAAGGGCTGGGCATTGGGAAGGCATGAGGTACCCACTAAGCATAATTGGTCCCATTGACTGTTCCT
>NW_007045390.1:0-821 GCF_000164805.1 Carlito syrichta
CCTGGGCACTTCCCGAGACTTCATCTCTACAATAAATCAAAATGAGCCAGGCATGGTAGTGTGCACCTGTAGTTCCAGCTACTTGGAAGGCTGAGGCTGAAGGATCGCTGGAGCCCAGCAGGTGGAGGCTGCGGTGGCCAGGAGTGGCCACTACACTCCAGTCTGGGTGACAGAGTGAGACTCCAACTCAAAAAAAAAAAAAAAAAAGAAATAACCACCTCATAGAAGGATAGAAGTATTTAGAGAAATTTAGGCAGAAGGACACAGGGTGTGTTTGTGTGTGATGATAGATAGGGGTTCTGTTTCAGTCTTCTGTATGTGGTCTGTCAGTTTTCCCAGCACCATTTACTAAATAGGTTCTTCTCTCCCCAGTGGTTGCTGGGGAGACTTTGTCAAAGATGACTTGGTTAAGAAATTCAGGTTTTGCTTCCAGGATATCTAACCTGCTTCATTGGACTATATGCCTGGACTTGTACCAATACCAGGCTGTTTTGAATATAGTAGACGTATAGTAAAATTTAAAGTCTGGAAGTGTGACACCTCCCACTTTGTTTCTTTTGCTAAGATTTGTCTTGGCTATTCGTGCTCATTTGTGTTTTCATACGTATTTCTTTATGGCCATTTCCTGGTCTTAGAAGAATGACGTTGGTAATTTAATGGGTATTGCACTGAATCTGTAGACTGCCTTGGGTAGATTGGACATCTTAACAATATTGATTCTTCCTATTCATAAACATGGAATATTCTTCCATTTGTTTGTGTCTTCTTGGTTTCTCTGAGTAGTGTTTGGTAGTTTCATTGTGAAAGTCTTTCACTTCTGA
>NW_007045391.1:0-973 GCF_000164805.1 Carlito syrichta
CGATATTTTTTTCTTCTGTGCAACCTCCTCCTCTGGCTTAGGAACAATCTGCTCCTTTTCTGTGAGGATCATTTCAATGTGGCAGGGGGAGCTCATGTAAGGGTTGATCTGACCATGAGCCCGGTACGTCTGGCAGCGCATCTTAGGGTCTTTGTTCACCTGGATATGCTCAATGACCAGAGGAGCCCTTAAGCTCAGCATTACTCTCTGCATTTTTAAGCATGTGCAGCAAAAATTCAGCCCTTTTTTTGGGCCACCGACCCTGTGTCCAGCCCCACTGTTTGGCCTGGGCACACCTTCCAACTCCACTGTTGTAGCAGTAGAATGGTACACACTGTTTCTGTAAGGTGACATCTTTCAGGTACTTGGTGGCTTTTCATATGTGCATAACCTTGATGGCCTGCACAGTTTCTCGGGTGTTACTTTGTGGGCTTCTCCAGGTTTAACGAGTAGTGGACCATCCTGGTGAGTCACCTCAGGCTGCTTAGGGGAAGAGGTTCAGCCTCTTGAAATTATTGCTCATTGCCTGACCTATCACAGTTTCAGCACACTGCTTTTATGTTAAATTTTTTTTGTGCAAACTTCCAAGAAGATAAAAACTGTGTGTTTTTTTTGTAATTTTTTTTAGAAAAGAGTTTTTGCTATGTTGCACAATCTACTCAAATTCTGGCATGCAAGCAGTCTTCCAGCCATAGCTTCTCAAAGTGCTAGGAATACAGGTATGAGCCACTGCATCCAGCCTAGAAACTGTGTTTTTAGGGATAGAACCTTTCATGTTATCTGATGCTTCAAAAGTATTTAGTATTGTGTATTATGAAAAACATAATTTGACAAAGTATTTCAAAGTGAAATACATTAGAATTAAGTGAACCAACCGAAAGACAAGAACAATTTAAAAGTGGACATAAGTAAGGTACAAAGTAAATATTCACCAAACACTTACTGAATGTAAAATAAAAGTATTCTTCATAAG
>NW_007045392.1:0-772 GCF_000164805.1 Carlito syrichta
CACACACACACTCACCCTTTCAGAACTCAAAATTCAGCATTGTTGCGGGACACAAATTCAACATACAAACACCTGGTGTCTCTCTACACTTTCCAAGTCCACCTGAAGAAACCACTAAGGAAACAATTCAATTACCATAGCAGCCAAAACCACAAAATAGTACAAAAACAAAGTTAAGCGGACAATAAAACAGTACACTAAACAGTACACACTCATGCTGATAGACACTGCACAGGACATAAGCCAATGGAAAGGAAATACTGGGTTCAATAAATAAAAACCATGACGTGGGAAGATGCCACTACTACACAACGCATTAAAAACAAAAAGAAATCTCGACCGAAACCCAAATGTCTTGTCTTTCACAAGAATTGCATGAAACGGGCAATAGCCCAAACTGTCTTCAAAATGGGCAAAGTGTAGGGTTTCACACTTTCTGCTTTCACCAAAGTCCAGTAAACCAAACACAGAGGCAATGGTATAAAACCCTAACGACTGATCCATGGAACATAACGAACACTGAGGAATCAGTGGACACATTTATGGCCACATACATTCCGTGGGAATAGGGCAGTCCTTCCACACACACTTCTCAGAAAACTGGATACACTCATGCATAAGCCAGCAGTTCCACTTCCAGCAAAAGCCACAACACAGGTAAGAAAATACAAGGAAAGAAGAGTCTGTGAACTCACGGTTAAGGGTCCATGTCCAAGAGCGGCCTGACTCACGTTCCCTCGACGTGGTAGGGGGGCCCCAGCTCCGCCGCCTG
>NW_007045393.1:0-898 GCF_000164805.1 Carlito syrichta
CACCTCTTTCACTCTCTTCTCAGGGAATGATGCAGTGGAGATGGGTGGGGCTGCAGGCCTCCCTTCCCACTCTCCTATGATCGGGGAGATCTCTAGTGAGAAGGTACAGGACTGTCTCTTCCCCAGGTATGTACTCTTACTGCGGTGCCACAGCCAGGCCTATCCTGGAATGGAGTTATCCTATCGTGACTGACGTCCAGGCTCCACCTGTGTTTGTTCCTCCCAGTGGTGGCCCAACTGTGTGGGTCTGACATTCAGAGCATTGCTGGGAAAGAGGGGTTTGTGTCAGCCCCAGACTCACCACTGATCTCTTTGGAGTTCTTTATCCTCCCTTCTGGCCACACGCTTTGTCCCACAGCTGGATCAGGGCAGGGGATAGGGCACCTGGAACTCAGCACTCATCAGGTTTCTCTGAAGTTTGTGTTCTCAGGATATTGCCTTTGGGCCACGATCAAGCCCTGAGTAGTTGATCCATCAATCACCAGAGATCAGATCTGTGGGCCCTGCACTTTCCTGCTCCGCCTTCAATATGGTGGTGGGGTGCCTCTTTTGTCCTCTTCTGTGGAAACTTGCCTCTGGACTCTGTACACAGTCCTCTCCAGCGCCCTGCCAGGTGCTAAAGTGATGAGGCAAAGCCTTGAGCAGTTTCTCTCCTGCTTTAATGGTGTGGGAGCCCCTGGGGCAATAGTGCCTCCCTGCTGCTTTTTTAAAGGAAAACTTCTGTCTGTTTTCTTTAATAAAAAAAAAAATGGTGCTCCACTTCTGCAAGCCAGCAAGAGCCAGGGACAAAGTGAGAAGCTGCTGCTGTTGCACCAGGAGCCTGGCCACCCGCTCACGAGCCACACTTAGCTTCTCCCAGCTTTTTTTGCCAGGGGTTGGGGGGCTTGTTGATTTAAAA
>NW_007045394.1:0-605 GCF_000164805.1 Carlito syrichta
CTGATGATGAGTGAGGCTGAGCACTTCTTCATGTATCTGTTGGCTGCCCATATATCTTCCTCTGAGAGGTGTCTTTTCATGTTTTTTGCCCACTTTTTAATGGGGCTGTTTGTTTTTTTCCTTTCAAAATATTTGTGTTCCTTGTAGATCCTAGATGTTAGATCTTTGTCAGATATACAGTTGGCAAATATTTTTTCCCATTCTGTGGTCTGTCTATCTGCTCTCTTGATGGTTTCTTTTGCTTTGTAGAAGTTTATTAGTTTGATGAGGTCCCACTTGTCTGTCACTGAATTGTTTCTATCATATGTGCAGATATTGGAAAACAAAATTTATACAGAATTTGATAATTCTTATTTCAGTGAACACTCAGGAATTTCAGAGGTAAACCACCTCCAAACTGCAAAGTTTCCGTTGTCTGTATTATCTTTGATGAAGAAGAGTTCATTCATATCTTAGAAGATTTAATCATATGATATCTAAAAGGACATTTAGTCTTGAGAATTAAGCCAATTTTGTGAAGGTTGTGTGTTACGTTCAAATTTGCCTTACCAATCTGTGGTGAGGTAAGGAAAAATGGAATCTGAAGATGAGAATGGATCCATGGA
>NW_007045395.1:0-498 GCF_000164805.1 Carlito syrichta
TACAACTCCTCGTACCCTGTTTCTATGGTAAATACCACAAGGCCTGATCTTGACTGCAAATGGTATGCTCTAGAACTTCTCAAACTCTGAGGAAACTGAAACCCTTTCCCCCTCCTGTCTGTGCTGAGACCTCTTGGAAGCTGCTGACTCAGTCTCGATCCCTCAGTCCTCAGAAATTCCCCAAATGTCTGCATCTTGCTCTGGGTTCTGCCAGTTCTGTTCAACCCTTGCTTCCTCAAAGGCTAGGGCAGGCAAAGGTCTGTCCGACTCATCTATGAAACTATTTCCTCACGATGGCGCTGTGGCTCAAGAGGACACTAAGAGGCCTGTCTGACACCCGCCCATCAACTTGGTAAAAAAATGCCATCAAAACTCTCCTCCCTGTGGTGCACGTTCAGTTCGTTTTCTCCCTGAGCTCAACAAAATTTCCAGACACTTGGAAGGCTGAGCTGGAATAGTGACCCTTAGCCCCTTTATTTGGAGGCTGCAGTGTCTGTG
>NW_007045396.1:0-7570 GCF_000164805.1 Carlito syrichta
AAAGCCCAAACAAACACAATCAGAAACACAAAAGTTGAAGTCACATTTGATCCTGAAGAAATACAAAAGATTATCTGAGACTACTATATACACGTGTATGGAAACAAACTTGAAAACCTAAAGAAAATGGAGAACTTTCTGATATCACAAAACCTCCCCAGGTTGAAACAAGAAGAAATCGAGACCCTAAATAGACGCATAATCATCCAGAAAATTGACTATATCATAAGAAAACTACCTACAAATAAAAACCCTGACCAGATGGCTTTTCAGCAGAATTCTACAAAACATACAAGGAGGACTTGATAACAATCCTATTGAAAGTATTCCAGGTGATTGAGAAAGATGGACTCTCCCCAAATCATTTTGCAAAGCTAACATCACATTGATACCCAAGCCAGGTAAAGATCCAACAAAGAAAGAGAGCTACAGGCCAATATTCTTGATGAACATAGATGCTGAAATTCTCAACGAGATCCTAGCAAACTGGATTCAACAGCATACCTAAAAAAATAGTCCACCATGACTAAGTAGGCTTCATCCCAGGGATGCAGGGCTGGTTCAACATTTGTCAAACCATAAATGTCATTAAATACATCAACAGACATAAAAAAATAAAAGCCACATGATTATATCATTAAATGCAGAAAAAGCTTTTGATAAAATACAAACCCTCAAACATCTAGGCATAGATGGAACATGCCTCAAAATAGTAAGAGCTATCTATGATAAACCCACAGCCAGCATACTGGTGACACACAGAAATTGGAAACACTTCCCCTGAAAACTGGAACAAGACAAGGATGCCCACTCACCCCTCTTGTTCAACATAGATTCGGAAGACCTAGCCAGAGCAATCAGACAAGAGAAGGAGATTAGGGATATCCAAATAGGAAAAGAGAAAGTCAAGTTATTCCTCTTTACAGACAACATGATTCTATAACTGAAAAATCAAAGAGAATCTGTCAAAAACCTACTTGCACTGATAAAGGACTTTGACAAAGTCTCAGGGTATAAAATAAACGTGCAAAAGACAATCGTATTTCTTTACACCAATAAATAAACAACAGAAACCCAAATGAAAAGCATAATCCCATTCACAATAGCCACCGAAAAAAGAAATACCTTGGCATCATCCTAACCAGAGATGTGAAAGACCTTTACCATGGAAACTACAAATACTGCTCAAAGAAATCAAAGATGACACAAACAAATGGAAAGATATTCCATGCACATGGATTGGAAGAATCAACATTGTTAAGATGTCCATTCTACCTAAGGCAATTTACAAATTTAAATCAGTACTCATCAACTTATCAGCAGCATTCTTCTCAGACCTGGAAACAATAAAGGAATTCATATGGCAACATAAACTATTACGAATAGCCAAAAGAACACTTAAAATCAAAACAACAGTAACAACAACTACAACAACAAAAACAAAGCAGGAGCTATCAAACTCCCAGATTTTAAATGTTATTATAAAGCTACGATAATCAAAACAGCCTGGTATTGGTACAAGAACAGGCATATAGACCAATGGAACAGATTTGAGATTCCAGAAGCAAAACCTCAATTTCTCAACCTACTCATATTTGACAAAGCCTCCACCACCAACGACTAGGGAGATGAGAACCTATTCAGTAAGTAGTGCTGGGAAAGCTGGTTGACAACATGCAGAAGACTAAAACAAGACCCCTACCTATCCCCATACACAAAAATAAACTCTAAATGGATCAGAGACATAAATGTCAAACCTCAAACTATATGAACTTAGAAAATGCAGGAGACACCCTTATGGAACTGACAACCTATTCCTGATCAAAGCCCGAAGTGCCCAGGCCATAAGAGATAAGATAGACAAGTGGGACCTCGTTAAACTGACAAGCTTCTGCAAAGTCAAAGAAACCAACAAGAGAGTAAGGAGACAGCACACAAACTGGGAAAAAATATTTGCCAACCTTATGTCTGGCAAAGGCCTAGCATCTAGGATCTACAAGGAACTCAAATGTGCTGAAAGAAACAGACTCATTTCAAAGCGGGCAAAAGATATGAATAGACAGTTCACAAAAGATGTATGAGTAGTCAACAGATAAATGAAAGAATGCCTAGCCTCACTAGTTATAAAGAAATGCAACTTAAAACTAAATTGAAATACCACCTAACAACAGTCAGGATGACCATATCTCAAAAAATAACAGTTGCTGGAGAAGATGTGGTAAAAGGGAACACTTATACACTGTTGGTGGGAGTGTAAACTACCAGAAATTCTGTGGAAAACATTGTGATGATTACCAAAAGATCTAAAAATCAACCTTCCATATGACCCCACAGTACCCCTACTGGAAATATACCTGGAGCAACTCATATGACTTTATGAAAAAGATACCTGACACTTATTTTTGTTGCAGCATTTTTAACAGTAGCAAAAACATTGAACTAACTATGCTGCCCATCAAAAAAGGACTAGATAACAATGTGGTACATACACCCAATGAAATATTACAGTCATAAAGAGAAATAAAATTATGAACTTTACAACACCTTGCATGTACTTAGTTTATAATACTGAATATCACATGGTTTCACTCATAAGCGAACTTTCAACAACTATTGTAATACTAAAAGAACAGAATTGGCAGTAGTGGGGTATCTGCTGGGGGAGGGGAGCACACTACATCAACAAGGGTACTGCATAATAAACATTTTTTATACCTGACCCTAAATGGTACCTCACATCTTTAAAATAAAAAACTTAAAATAGAAAAAAAAAAAGAAATACGTGATTATATTATTTTCATGAAATGAACTAAATGGCTTTTGCAGTTTTCTATTTTTTGTGTGTGATAACTCATTTCTTACAGAAATGAAGTAGTCCTTAAAATGTAATAGAACTCCACTTTAATATCCCTTGTCTTTGCATAATTTTGACAAATATTTAACAGTTTGATAGTCTTTTAAAATCATTTGTTTTATTTTACAAATATTTTATATTTTTATGAGTTTAGTCATTTTACTAGATTCTAAAGTACAGTAGTTTTAATGTTTATGATATCTTTTAATGTCCATTATGTTTAGAGTTATTGATCTTGTAAAACCTGAATGCTATTTATGCTTCTTTTTTTTTTATTTTTTGAGTTGGAGTCTCACTCTGTCGCCAAGACTGGAGTGCAGTGGCCACTCCCGGCCACCGCAGCCTCGACCTGCTGGACTCCGACGATCCTTCCGCCTCAGCCTTCCAAGTAGCTGGAACTACAGGTGCGCACTACCACGCCCGGCTTTTTTGATTTATTGTAGAGATGAAGTCTCGCTGCCCAGGAGGGTCTCGAGCCCACGGGCTCAGGAAATCCACTCACCTCATCCTCCCAAAGGTGCAGGATTACAGGCTGAGCCACCGAGCCCGGCTTCTTTATTTTTTAAATCTGTTTTACTAAAGGTGTGATTATATCATAGATTTTATAGAAACCAATTTTCAATTTGATTTATTAATAATTACTTATGATCTCTATGTTATTAAATTTTATCTTTGTTTTCTATTTTTACTTTCCTTTTGGGAAGTGATTTGCCCACAAGACAAGATGTTTAGCTTATTTGTATCATTTTCTTTGCATTATTGAATGAACTTTTAAATTCTCAAAATACCAGTTAAATCTGTCTAAAAATTATGGAGGGTAAGATTACTATTTTTATTTCTTTCTAAATGGCATTTAAAAAATTAGGCAGTTACCCTTGCTGATGAGATATATCCCCTTTCCACAGGTAGATTCCCACTACTGCCAATCCATCTAATGCACTCCCCTTCTAAATGTTTTTTTTAATTTATCTTTTGAAGCAATTTAAAACCATGTCTTACTGAAAATGTGTAATGGAATTTTACACATAAAACTTTCAGTCATTTTTTATTTCTTATTCCAAATTTTATTGCAATATTCTTTATTTATATAATTTTTATGAAATTAATTTTTAAATTTTAATTGAAGTTGCCTTTGTCACCTTAAACATACTTCAGTTTCAGTTATTCATGTGCACATGAAGAAACATTCTGTATATTATATATGTGATAATTTGAGCTTATCAATGTTATTTTTCAGGTTTCCAGTGTTTCAGTTTATATTTTTCTACTTATCAACTAAATCTAATAATGTATATTGCTTTTTCTCTGATACATTGTAAAGAGTTATTATTAATTGCATTTTGGTTTATGATGGATATGTCCTCTTGTTTAATCATTTCTCTTAACATTTTGTATACTACTCTTTGTCTTGTGAGTCATGTTTTCCTTTATAATTTATTTTGACAGATGATAAGATTTTTTTTGGTTCACAGTTGTCTAGTATATCTACCATATTATTCCACTAGTTTGTTTTGTTTGCTTTTCTCTTACTTATTATAACCTCTTTGTAGTGGTTTCTATGATTAATGGGACATTGAGATACTGTAACATTGGAAATGAACAAAATATCAAGTAGAACAGCAATAAGTGTACATTTATATATAATGTAATATTACAAAAGGACTAAATAAAGTAACAAGATCAGAGATAAATTTTTATTCTATTTTTTCCTTTACGATTTAAAAAGATCCATTAAAAATAATTATCATATAATATCAAAGTAAATGAATCCAAGATATCAGTGACCTGGGTTGAGAAACTCACACTCTGGTCTTCTAAAAGTTTCCTTGTGGACACTAATTAGGTGTAATATAAGTATTGTCTTCTCCTACTGCTGTATATGAAGCTACTATGGGATTGTTATATTATCATGCTTTCTGATTCACATAATTTTTTTATAACTCTAGTATTCTTTTGCTTTCTCCTCCTCCACCCATTTTCTTGATCACTTACCCGTATAAAATAATTTTTTTCACTTTGCCTAGAACCATGAGAATCCTAATGGAAAAGCAAGAGCTGGAACCTTGAAAAGAGAAGTTAAACAAGAAAAAATGTTGACATTTGGATTTTAATAAAAGCAGGCAAGAAATCAAAATGGATGAACTGAACATCAATATTGAATCTGCAAGTAATCACCAAAATAGTCTGTGGAACTGTTCAGAATTCTGGAAGTAGGGTAATGGTGCATAATTTCCAGAATCAGTCATTGCCATGGAATCAGAGACCATTTCCTAGATCAGTGGGAATGACAGTGGCAGTGTAGCCAGGCTGATACTGTGATGTGACCTTAACTATTATGGTAGCCACTCAGTGAGTATGACCAGTAGTTCTGGTTTGCCTGGAACTGAGGGATTACACAGACAATGACCTTCAGTTATAAATCAAAACCTACTTAATATTCAAGAAAAAGATATTATATAGGACATAAAGCTAAGTTCTCAGTGATTCAAGCCTCAAATTAAGTACTCATTGAGTGCTGACCTTCAGGAAATTGAGTGACAGCTGCTCTAGAAAGAACATAAGATGCTGAGGAACCTGCTAGTGGAGTGCTGCTTTGAATAGGTCTGAATGGCTAAGAAAAAAAAAAGCAAAAGCAAATAAACTTGCTACAATCCCAGAATGTTTAACAAAAGAACTAGAACCTAGGAATCTTCAAGAACTGTGACAACAGCAAAAATTATTATCTTTAGCATCTACATGATAAAAATAATACATACCTAAATGCACAGTTCAAGTCTGTAAGTGTCTGAATTACAAAATGGATGAAATCCATAATCTCTACTGATATATACTGCAAAAGTTCAGACATTGATAAGAAATGGGATATTGATACTCACAGAGAGTTAAAGGACACAATGTAGTAAATTTGGGATATTCTGATACCCACAAAACTGCCTTTGCCACTCAAAGAATTTCAGCCTTGAAGTTGTGTATGACTTCCTCACTTGAAGAAGTTAACCTGAAATTAAATCAAATGTCCTCCATGAATCCCCAACCACTCTCCCACCTCTTTTGTCTCCATTTCTGTAGCTAGAATAAGCTCTTACTTCATTATGGAAACACATGCTGACAGTAAAAATAATTAGTGGATTTTGCTCATGTAATTTGCAAAGTTCTGGTAAACCCAACCAAAAAGATTCTGAGGGTATTTGACGAAAAAGAAAATGTAATGTTTAGATCATATTGACTTTACCATTCTGAGTGCAATTACCAAAGATTCTGGATTTCTTGTGCTGATTTGAGCAGTTACAATCTGTTCATAATGGCCTATGACCTCATGGAGATGACAAATACCATGTGAGATGGAAATCAAGATATTCAGGGAGATTCCAAATATTGAGTACAATTTTCTTGCTTAGTAATTCACTCAAGCATGAACTATGCTTCCCCAAAGGACTCAGAAGTCACCTTTCATACCAAAACCTTTGGAAAGACATTGATGAGAACAGATCAAATAGTTCTAAAAATTGTTGTAGTAACTGGTAGGAGACAGGGCAGTTAAAATGGTCTCGCTGATAGAACAAGAATAAAAGGTTACCAGAATTGCAGAGACTACAAGTCAAAATGGCTGCCAGAGGTAAATGAAGCCATGAGAGTCAGCAGCCCACCATGGTAAAACCTGCAAAAGCATTTCACAGTGCTTAACTGATCATAGGAGCCATGGGGAGAGTATCACTAGATGAGCATCCCACCAAGGTCCTATTTGATTTTTATATCCACTCATAGTAGGACCTGGTGACTTCCCACCCAATTCCTTTTTTTGTTGTGGCTGACTTGTTTTGAGTTGTGGTATCACTATGTCACCCAGCTTGAAGTGTAGTAGCATGATTATGGATCACTGCAGCCTCAAACTCAGGCGATCCTCCCACTTCATCTTTTTGAGTAGTTGGGACTATAGGTGCACCTCACTGTATTTGGATAATTTAAAGTTTTTGGTTTTTTTAAAGACAAGATCTCACTATGCTTCCCAAGCTAGACTTGAGCTCCTGGGCTTAAGCTTCTCCTACCCTGGCCTCCTAAACTGCTGGGATTAGCCACCAAACCCAGGTTCTCACTCAATTTATGTTTTTAAAAACTATTTTATGGACCTACACACCTTTAACAGAAGCTTAGAAGTTTGAGGAAATTACTGTTATGATTACCAAAAGTACTAGTTCTATAAAACTTCCTTAAGAAAGGAGATAGAGAAATACCCAGATAATGATGGATTTATTTGTTTTGACTGAATCTCCAGGCTTCTATTCTTCTGGTATTCATACCAGACCAATGTGATCCAGAGAGACAGCTTATGAAGAGTAGTCAAAAAAAACCAACATTATATTATATGTCTACATTATAATATGACTAAAAAAAAAAAATCACATGCACCCCTTCAAAGTGGACTGGATAAAGAAAATGTGGTACAGGTGTACAGTGGAATATTACACAGTCAGGAAGAACAAAATCATGTCCTTGGCAGCAACATGCATGCAACTGGAAGCCATCATTCGTGAAATGTCACAGAAACAAAAAAACTGAATATCACAAGTTCTCACTCATAAACAGGCCCTACATATTGGACACAAAAACAGAAAGAAGGGAAAAAACTGACACTTAACATGCTAATAATGAGGGGAGGGAGGGAGAAAGGACAGGGTGCACAAACAACCCATTGGGTACCATGTCCATTACTAGAGG
>NW_007045397.1:0-957 GCF_000164805.1 Carlito syrichta
TCATTCCATCAACCCTCCCCACCAGCCACATGGAAACCCAGTGCTCCCCTGCCTTCCTGCCTCCTGCTGGCCCTCATACCTGCTCACCTCTCGGAAGAGCCCACCCTTCGAGCAGCCTTCTTCTCATCTCAAATGATCCACTTCCCAGCCCACGTCCTCTGTGAAAATCCTGAATCCCCAAGCAGAGGCACACATCCTTCTCCCATATGGGTACCTATGTCAGATACAGCACTCATCTCATACCCAGTTCCACTAAGTATCTTTAGCACCAGGACACTGCCAAGCCTGTGAGAGGACTTTGCTGAATTATGTTGTTAATAAATAACTTAGGGGCAATTATTTCTCCTCCAGTCCCTAAAAAGTCTCCTTTATTCATACCTCAATGTGGCTGAAATCAAACAATTAACAACTTGCATCCTTTGGCTCAAGCCAGTGTTTTACAGATTTGCCAACTCCCAAGAATGATCAGGGTGTTTGTTAGAATCACAGATTCTTGAGCTCACACAAGGCAGACTCTTGAATGAGCCTCCAGTGGGGTTGTGGCCATTTGCATTTGTGGCCAAAAATACTGGTAATTCTTTGTATATATAACTCGATTTAGGAGATATTTTAGTCCCCTACTAAAATGTGAGTGCCTTTGGGAAGAAAGCAACATAGTAAACTTTATTAACTATTTATGCTTTAATGTAAAGTACCAAATAATTAGTGGAAGGGGTGGGGAAAAAGAAAAAGGTAATGGTATGTGACAAGTTTTGATTTTTATAAAATATTTTCTGGGTATGAAGCCATTTGACAGCCAATCCCACTGTAATCCAAATGCTTACCTAATAAAGTGGCTTCAACAGGCAAATCTTCCACTAATTATATTACACAATGTGTAATTTTTAATAAGTAGTATCTTCATTTTTCTAGTAGTTCATAGTGACGATACCAAATATCATCTAATTTGGGGACTTA
>NW_007045398.1:0-754 GCF_000164805.1 Carlito syrichta
GGAACTAGGCATATAGAGGACCCTATCCTGGACAAACATTGACTTATCAACCTCAGGGTAGCATCTGTAGAAGTTAGAGAGTCACAAGTCAAAGCTGTTTCTTCACCCTTCTTGCTTCACAATGAGGAGCAGTGGGGAGGTGTAGCAGTCACTTGAAGTTACCAGAAATGTCAATAGAGAGGTTTGGTGTGGAAGAGCCCACTTCAAGCCTGACATACTACTGAGACGTGGGGAAGCATGTGCCTGGCATACTAAGTCCCTTGAAGCAACCAACTGTGAGGAACTTAAACAGGAGAGATTAAAGTGTGGGGTTAACAGCTATAAGACACAGGTGATCAAATGATCTGTTAGACATCTGGTCCTTTTCACTGGACCTAGAACAATTAACTGTGTAAGTCAAATCTCTCTTCCTCCCTCCCTCCACATGGTGTTCCAAATGGAAAGTCAATAAATCCAATTATCAAAGCAAATTTTTTTTTTTTTTTTTTGAGTTGGAGTCTCACTCTGTCGCCCAGACTGGAGTGCAGCAGCCGCTCCCGGCCTCCGCAGCCTCGCCTGCTGGGCTCCGGCAATCCTTCCGCCTCAGCCTTCCGAGTAGCCAGAATTACAGGCGTGCGCTACCACGCCCGGCTGCTTTTTTGATTTATTGTAGAGATGAGTCTCGCTGCCCAGGCGGGTCTCGAACCCGCGGGCTCAGCAATCCACTCACCCCAGCCTCCCAAAAGTGCGGGATTACAGCTGAGCCACCGAGTCC
>NW_007045399.1:0-1523 GCF_000164805.1 Carlito syrichta
TCACACAACCTACCTAGGTTGGAACAAGAAAAAATTGAGACCCTAAATAGACCAATAACAATCAAGGAAATCGACTACGTAATAAGAAAACTTCCTACGAAAAAAAGCCCTGGTCCAGATGGCTTTCCAGCAGAATTCTACAAGACATTCAAGGAGG
Organism: Carlito syrichta; assembly: GCF_000164805.1. Lineage (NCBI taxonomy): Eukaryota > Metazoa > Chordata > Mammalia > Primates > Tarsiidae > Carlito > Carlito syrichta. The sequence goes on from NW_007045399.1 coordinate 158, forward strand.
AGCTGATACCAATCCTACTGAAGATATTCCAGGCGATTGAAAAAGATGGAACTCTCCCCAAATCATTTTATGAAGCCAACATCACATTGATACCCAAGCCAGGTAAAGATCCAACAAAGAAAGAGAACTACAGGCCAATATCTTTGATGAACATAGATGCTAAAATTCTCAACAAAATCCTAGCAAACCGGATTCAGCAATACATCTCAAAAATCATCCACCATGACCAAGTAGGCTTCATTCCTGGCATGTAAGGCTGGTTCAACATTCGTAAAACCATAAATGTAATTAAATACATCAACAGATGTCAAAACAAAAACCACATGATCATATCATTAGATGCAGAAAAAGCTTTTGATAAAATCCAGCACCCCTTCTTGATAAAAACCCTTGAACATCTAGGCATACGGGGAACATACCTCAAAATAGTAAAAGCCATCTATGAGAAACCCACAGCCAGCATACTCCTAAATGGACAAAAATTGGAACCAATTCCCCTGAAAACTGGAACTAGACAAGGATGCCCACTCTCTCCCCTCCTGTTCAACATAGTATTGGAAGTCCTGGCTAGAGCAATCAGAGAAGAGAAGGCAATCAGAGGTATTCAAATAGGAAAAGAGGAAGTCAAGTTAACTCTCTATGCAGATGATATGATGGTGTACCTTGAAAACCCAAGAGAATCTGTCAAAGGCCTCCTTACATTGGCCTTTGGCAAAGTCTCAGGATGCAAAATAAATGTACAAAAGACAATTGCATTTCTCTACACCAATAATAAACAAACAGAAACCCAAATAAAAAACACAATTCCATTCACAAAAAAAAATGAAATACCTTGGCATCTTCCTAACCAGAGATGTGAAAGACCTTTACAATGAAAATTACAAAACACTGCTCAAAGAAATCAAAGCTGACACGAACAAGTGGAAAAATATCCCATGCTCATGGATCGGAAGAATCAACACTGTGAAGATGTCCATCTTACCTAAGGCAATCTACAAATTCAATGCAATACCCATTAAATTACCAAAAACCTTCTTCTCAGACCTAGAAAAAACAACACAGGAATTCATATGGAAACACAAACGTCCAAGAATAGCCAGAACAATCCTCAGCAAAAAAAAACCAAGCAGGTGGTATCACAATACCAGACTTCAAACTTTACTATAAAGCTACAATCATCAAAACAGCTTGGTATTGGTACAGGAACAGGTATATAGATCAATGGAACAGAATTGAGATTCCAGAAGCAAAACCTCAATTCCTCAACCAACTCATCTTCGACAAAACCCCCACCACCTACCAGTGGGGAGAGGAGAACCTATTCAGTAATGGTGCTGGGAAAACTGGCTGACCACATGCAGAAGAT
>NW_007045400.1:0-491 GCF_000164805.1 Carlito syrichta
GTTATCAATGATTCTCAAGGTACAGGTTGATGTAGCCAGGACAGTGATATGTCAATACTTCACTTTTCAGAAAGAGCTCCCAAATTGTGCCACACTGAGTCAAATGAGTGCTACACACTTCCTTGTAGAGGAGGGTTATTTGCTTTCTCTGTGAACACAAAAATTCATTTTCGTTGCCGTTTCTCTATACTAAGAGACGCAATTACAGTGCCGTGTGCCTTGCGGAACTAGTGCAGACAGCCTCTGTTTTGCTTTGGGGAATGTGTATCTTCCTTGGGAAACAGGTTCTCAAATGTGTGCTGCACTGTTTATTGGCTGTCGATGTTATTCCAACTTGGTGCATGCTGCAAAACATGAGGCTCAAAGTTTCCCATTTTCAGTTATGGTATGCACATTGCATTTGTTTGACCTAAGAGTACTTCAATAAGCCACGTATTGGAAGGTGCTACTAAATGGTGGCCCCCGGTGTAAAACGGGAACTCTACAGTAGA
>NW_007045401.1:0-610 GCF_000164805.1 Carlito syrichta
GAGACGGCATGTAGTTTTTGGGATTGAGGACTCATTTAACCAAGATTCCTTATACTTCCTTAGCAATACGACGCGTATTTTCCTGTATATGACGAATCCCATTACTCAGCTTCCTGCTTCACACTGCAGGATGCCGAGACAGTTCCTGGTGACCGAGAATTCCCATTGTTCAGATACCAAGAGAAAGACTACCATAATGTTCTTTAGGAACTGGAATCCAAGATTCCTGGTTCCCCTTCACATGACCACCACAAAATGTGGAATCTTCACAACCCAACATCCCAATTCAGAACTGCCCACCCACAAGAATTTTCTGTAGTTTGAGGTCACCTGAATCGACAGATTTTGTACCAATATACCTTTTGATTCTGGGGAACATGATTATGGTCGTAGATATTCCTAGGAAACCAAAGGATTTGTAGGGCCAGATCCATGATTTACAACTAACAAGAGGACCAGAAGTTCCTGTGGGTCTGTAATGACAGACTTAGCGTATTCACGGAGCAAGTAACTCTGAAAAATATAGGGATCCTGACACCCAGATTGCTGATTAAACCTTATCAAGAGGACATGTAGATTCCAGTAAGGAGAACTCCTAGAACTGGATTTC
>NW_007045402.1:0-799 GCF_000164805.1 Carlito syrichta
TATATATACACAGACACACTGTATCTTTATAGATATAGATAGATGCACACGCATATATTCATATATACACACATACTATATATATATATATACATAAAATGGTAATGTATATATGTATATATATAAAGGGTGCCAAAAGTGTATACATATTTTAAGAAAGGAAAAATATATACAGATAACAAAAGATGAAAAAGTCATATTTGACTTCTGCAATTACAAGAAGTGCTCAAAGTGGTCACCATCATTGTCCAGACACTTCTGAAAAGGACTTCAAAAAGTAATACATAGATTATATCTCTTAAAATATGTAATGATTTTTTTGGCACCCCCAGTATAATGGATAATGGCATAGATAGATAGATAGATAGATAGATAGATAGATAGATAGATAGATACATAGATAGATACATAGATACATAGATACATAGATACTAACATAGATAGATAATGGTTAATGTTTATTAAACACTAATATTTCAAGTACAACTTTTAAATGAATCAATACATCAAAATGCATTGTTTTATATCAAGAATCTGGCATAAATCAGAAGTTCATTTATTCCATTAGTCTAACTCTATCCAAAATTTCTCTCCATTAATCTAACATAGCTAATAAATAATATTCCATAACTTTCTTAAGAACTATATTATCTTGTTTCATCATTTAGTAAGAAATTATCCACCATGTCTACTCAAAATAATTACAACTGAAATTTAAGCACATTTGTCTCATCCTTAGTAGATACCAATGAGCTGTTCAGAATTAAATTGTTACCTTTTATGGTTTCTCAATATAATG
>NW_007045403.1:0-816 GCF_000164805.1 Carlito syrichta
GGTGTACTCATAAGTCACCCATCAGGAAACAGGCAAACACAGTAAAAAAAAAAAAATTCACCGAAGCTGAACACAGCCTCTTGCAACAATGTTAATTGCTAACTGATGTTGATGGGTTCCTAGGATACTTATCTAGTGGAGGAACCCCCCAAAAATAATTCTGGCTGTTAAAAAAATCTTGTCATTTATGCTTTTCATGTATCCTATGTTTTTCTCATTATACTCCATTCTTTATTGAATAATGATCATTAATTTCTCTATCAGATTTACATTTACATGCTCTGTAATTTTCATTTCATCTGTATATATTCTGCTCTTTCATTTATTGCTTTCATTTATTGTTTTTTTAATTGTCAAAATGTGGACATAATTTTTACATTTGTGGTTGACGAAATAACTGTATATAATTACAAGTGTTATTACTTATGTCAAATTTGTACGTTTTCCAAATTCTTATCTTTGCAGCAAAATTTTAAGAAATATTCAAAACATGCAAAGTACAATGTATGAAATTGTATGAAATGTGTGAAAAGCATTAAAAGAAATGCTTGCATATCAATCATTTAATTTAGAGTACAGGATGGTGCTGAGTTCATTAAGGCTACATCTACATATTTCCTTGATACTATCTCTTGTAGTCAATGCAGATGAAACTACCATGATTGATTTTGTGTTTCTATTTTATTGCTTGTGTTTTTTTCTTTCCTTTTTACAGGTCCTTAAAGAAACTAGTGTCTCATTTACATATTTAAACTACATTCTTCTGTGACTTGGTGAGATGTATTCATGTTAATACATCTGGTTCTAGTTTGTTTC
>NW_007045404.1:0-667 GCF_000164805.1 Carlito syrichta
TAAATATACTAAAAATAAAAAATATTTTTTCAATATACTCAGTGAAATATTTACCTACACTTTCACAGAGCAAACTACCTAGAAGAGGCTTACAAAACACTAAGTATGCCATGTAACAAAAATAAATCAAAACACTCATTTATTTTGTTTTTCATATTTTGCTATTTATCAGAAAAATGAATGGCTAGATGAATTGTGTACATATTAAGGAAAAATTGCATGCAGCATTCGTATTTATAGAGCTTAAAAACATAATGTAGATGCAGGTTCCTGATGAGTATATATAATTCTATGTTTTCTTTATGAACCTTGATAATACACTACCTACACATGGTATCTATGGAGAACAAAAATTTATGAAAAACAGAATAATTATAAGCCTCAAATGTAGCCAGGCATGGTAGCGCATACCTGTAATTCCGGCTCCTCGGAAGGCTGAGGCGGAAGGATCGCCAGAGCCCAGCAGGTCGAGGCTGCGGTGGACGGGAGTCGGGGAACTCCCGGGGGAACGAGGTGAATTTTTTAAAGTAGTCTTCTATTACTTGTACTGAGTGGATTTTCAATTTTTTGTGTTGTTTTCTGAGTTGTTGTTTTTTGAGTCTTGGAAGGCCTGGTACCAGGACTTTGAGCAGGTACCAAGTCCCCCGACCCTTGCTAGGAGTCTTCC
>NW_007045405.1:0-731 GCF_000164805.1 Carlito syrichta
TTCTTGATAGGCTTTAATAAGGTTTGGCAAGGGGGTGAAGCATTTTCAAAAGCCAATTGTTTAATAATAAGGTCTTCAGCTACTTTGTTTATAGCTAACTTTCCTACTGCATCAGTCAATCTAGCAATAAACTCTTCATATGGCTCATCTGATCTTTGCTTTACAGTGGTAAGGCCAGGCATGGTATGATCGGGAGAAGGTAGCCGCTTCCAGGCTACAACACTTAAATCAGTCACAGCCGTAAGTACATCTGTATGCAATTGTGCTTGAGCCTGGGTATTACAATATTCTCCCACTCCCATATACATATCCATGGTGACATTACCCCGTTCTGGACTTCGTTTAGTAAGATTCTGCTCTACAACTTTCCTTTTAACTAACTCTTCATACTCCATTTTCCATAGCACAAATTGTCCTCCTGTTAAACATCCTTTAGCCACTTGAAACCAATCATAAGGAGTCATCCACCAAGCACGTAGCCCATCTAAGAAGGCTAGTGTATACGGCGCTGTTGGGCTGTAATCATGACAAGCAGCTTTTAAGTCTTTTAATAATTTCATTGGTATAGGTTCCCATTTAGGGGGGTTCAAATTCTATGTCAACAGGAAAACAATGAAGAGAGTCTTCTGATTCTAAGCCTTTTGTATAGTTCCTTGAATTCCCGGTAATATTTTTTAAGTAGTTCTACCCTTTGGCCACTAGATGGTAGCAGAGACTTATTTTTAGAAACC
>NW_007045406.1:0-841 GCF_000164805.1 Carlito syrichta
GATTTCCTTTTGAAGTCAGTCAGCCACAGTAAAATTTAAAATTTCAGTGTTTGTAATTTGATATAGGAATAAATGTAAATAACGTTGGCTCAAAATATGGATGTTAACTAAAAGAAAAGAGATAGGAGCTGGGCTCCGTGGCTCAGCCTATAATCTCGCGCTTGGGAGGCCGAGGTGAGTGGATTGCCTGAGCCCGTGGGTTCGAGAACCACCTGGGCAACTTGGCAAGATCTCATCTCCACAATAAACCCAAACTTAGCCGGGCGTGGTAGCGCGAGCCTGTCGTTCCAGCTACTCGGAAGGCTGAGGCGGAAGGAGCGCCGGAGCCCAGCAGGTCCAGGCTGCGGTGGTTGGGAGCAGCCACTGCACTCCAGTCTGGGCGACAGAGCGAGACTCCAACTCAAAAAGAAAGAAAGAAAGAAAAGAGATCGGCACCGCCTTTCTGACTGATTACTCTAGTCTCAGACAGTAATCTAGAACAAGAAACACGACGTATCTATCTACTGTAAGCAACTAGGAAACCCAAGAAAACATATGTAACAAAAGTTGCTACATATTGGAAACAAATATCAAATCACTACTGTTACAAAGAGAAAGAAAAACAATGAGGTGAGCTCTAAAATTACGTCAGCTTCCTGCCTGCAGTTTTCAGGTCACCACACAGAGTAAAACAAACAAACAAACAAGCCTAACTTACATTATTGTAAGATTAAGAAAAAATACATCAGAGTAGAGGAAGTTGAAGGCAATTAGAATTTGTGGAGCAGATACTGTAGAGAAGGAGCTATAGAAAAATTGAGATTCAGAAACCTTCACAGAGTTCCCATGAGCCTTTGACTGA
>NW_007045407.1:0-745 GCF_000164805.1 Carlito syrichta
AAGCTGTAAACGTGCAACTGACTCCATTTGCTTTCTTCTAGTTTTTATTTTTCTTAACTTTTTTCATCTAAAGATAGTTGCAGTCCAGGGTTGGGGATAGAAATGTTCCTTTTGAAGGGATTCATTTCTAAGAAGGGTGCACGACTCCCATTGTAACTTCCTTTCCTATTAAGACGTGAGAATCCATTGTACATTTGGTTTCAACTTTGACACTACTACATTTCTTACATAAATGCTGAATGTTTTATTCTGCACAAATTGAAACGGGTTGAGATTCCAGACGTGTATCATCCTAAGTCAACTTCACATGGAGGATCAGAGTACCCATGTGGCTATTCAGAAGACAGAAGGCATAATAAATCTTAACGATGTCAGAAGAAAAACTGTAGAATAACTTAACATATCTTTTTCCTTTCTTAAAACTTTTGTACATATTCTTGTGACACGCTGTATTTTCTGCTGGTGAATGTTAATTTAAACTTATAGATATGCAAGCCCTACTCCAAAGGTTCCCCTGCCTATTGGAAGGAAATATAAAATGATATTTCCCTTGTATTTTAAACCAATTTCTATTTTTCAAAGTGTATTTCCACTGAATCCCCGAGGATTTTCTCTACCTAAGACATAATGGTGTACTCTGCAGCAATGTCTCAGATTAATGTGATACTTTTTACCGACAAGCCTTGAAAATCATGCACACACACAAAAAGAGACCACTGGAGCCCTATGTTTAGAAACCAAAATA
>NW_007045408.1:0-786 GCF_000164805.1 Carlito syrichta
GTATATATTCTTGGCCGTGTACCAAACGTGGTCTAATTTCTCCTGCCAAGGAGATGCAAAACAGGTATCAGTAAGAACATCAGAACTTTCATTCATGTGATTTCTGTCATGCCATATACATGAAAAATTCAGATTTTAGATTAAGGACAGTAAAGATTCCTCTTTTGTATCTTAAAAGGTACTCCTCCCTCCCCATAACAATAAATATTATGCTCCTTGAAGTCTGATAAACACTTGAGATCAGGAGCTAGCATTTCCATGCTGAGAAGACCCCCAACTTCAGACGTGGGGGTTCCGAAGGATGCAAGCACGTGACAAGGTGTAGTAACAGTTCTTTCTCACTCTTCAAATTTGCCCATTTTCTTTTTTCATCTCAGTTTCTCCCCTATTTTAAATGTAAAACCTACCATTTCATAGAGATCCCAAACTTTTCAAAATCTTTACTTATTTTTTATTTTTTTGAGTTGGGGGTCTCACTCTGTTGCCCTGGCTAGATTGCGGTGGCACAATCACAGCCCACTGCAACCTTGATCTCCTGGGCCTGGGCAATCCTTCTGCCCTAACCTCCCAAGAAGCTGAAACTACAATCATGTGCTGCCGTGCTCAACTACTTTTTATTTATTTATTTATGTTTGAGAGATGAGATCTCAACTGTGTTACTTAGGGTGGTCTTGAACTCCTGGACTCAAACAGTCCTCCCACTTTGGGTCTCCCAAAGTGCTGGGATTTTAGGTGTGCCCAGTCTCAAAATCTTTTTTTTTTAGATTAGAAAGCAGTTTATTTTAA
>NW_007045409.1:0-646 GCF_000164805.1 Carlito syrichta
CCAGCCAACAGGTCAACTAACTTGTTGGCTCACTCACATGCAACAGGTTAGTTAGTTAGTCGGCTTGCTCGCCACCCAACTAGTTAAGTCAGTTCACCAGTCGGCTAATTTACCAGCTGACTAGTTAAGGCAGCTCGCCTGTCACCTTACTTGCTGGCTGACTAGTTAAGTCAGCTCACCAGTCGCTCCCTTGCCAGCCGACTAATTAAGTCCTCTGAGCAGTCAGCTCACTCACCAGCTGACTAAAATCAGTTGACCAGTCAGTTCACTTGCCAGCCAACTATTTAAGTCAACTGACCAGTCTGCTCACTCACTGGTTGACTAGTTAAGTCAGCTGACCTGTTGGCTCACTTGCCGGACAATTAGTTGAATCAGCACACCTGTCGTCTCACTCGCTGGCCGACTAGTTAAGTCAGCTAACGCATCGGCAGAATGGTTGGCCAACTTGTCAACTGACAAGTTAGCTCAGCTAACTAGTCACTGACAAATTAGGCCATCTAACTAATTGGCCTACAAATCGGCTGACTAGTTAGGTCAGCACACCAGCCTTTCCAACTAGTTTAACGGTACTGACTAGAGGGCCAACCTGTCATCCAACTATTTAACCCAGCTAACTAGTCTGCCGGCTAGTTGGACAACTTGTTAA
>NW_007045410.1:0-672 GCF_000164805.1 Carlito syrichta
ACAATGTGTTCCTTGCTGTCTTCACATCTGCCTGATCACAAGTCTTAGAAGTCACTTATCTGACTTCTAAAGGTTTTGAATCTGAGATTCAGCTGGATCTAACACAGACTAAACTGTGTTCATAGATGGACAGACAAAGAAAGTTTAGTGAGCAGTAAAGTATGGGAAAGAGGATGAAAGTTTATAGATTACTAGAATTCAGATATATAGCACTGCTACATGATAAAGGATTTTCTATAACTGTAATGAATGTCTGGGTCTGGATGGCTCAGTAATTCAGCTGAGGATATAGATTTTATCATTAGAGATTTTTGGATAATATCTTGATTTAACATTCCTGCTGCTGATATATAAAATGAGCTGATGCTCCCAGCCAATTTCTTATAACCAGATACTACCTACATCTATCCTCCTTTTCTTCCCTCTGAAACAAGTCCCAGATCCTCAACTTACTGGAGAGCATTGTCATCAGAAATAAAGTGCTAAACCTTTTATTTTAACATTGATGTAGAGTGATGATGCCAGCATAAGCAAGGTGTCTCTTTCTGTACAATACAAAGTATTTATTCTCCTAGCATATTGATTGGTTGAATCAGAGTTGAACTCTTTGATTGTAAGTGAGGATAATGACAGTTTAGAAAGGAAAATATTATCCACTTAATTGTGTTGTTG
>NW_007045411.1:0-11410 GCF_000164805.1 Carlito syrichta
CGTGCAGTGGCCACTCCCAGCCACCGCAGCCTCGACCTGCTGGGCTCCAGCGATCCTTCCACCTCAGCCTTCCAAGTAGCTGGAACTACAGGCACATGCTACCATGCCTGGCTAATAATTTTTTGATTTATTGTAGAGATGAGGTCTCACCAAGTTGCCCAGGCGGGTCTCGAACATGCGGGCTCAGGCAATCCACTCACCTCAGCCTCCCAAAGGCACGGGATTACAGGTTGAGCCACCGAGTCTGGCAATATATATTTATTTTTAAGCATAAGAAAAATATTTTAACCTATAATGAGAAATATGACAAAAGAAGAGTTTTTCCATACTAAAAGTTAAATATGATATTAAAGAAAGTCAGTCAGGCATGCTATTGAGAATGTCTATAATTTCTTTTACAGAACTATGGAAGATTCGGACTAGATGTGGAAATATTTTTCTGAAATTTTTTTGTATTTCCTCAGACTTAACCTCTTCTTGAAAATGGAGTTTTTATGAAATGAACTATCATGGATAATGGCTGAAAAGTTATAAATGAATGATTATGTTGTAACACATATGAATTGATGGTTTCATTATGAGTCTTTCAGATTAACTTCTTAAAATGTTCCACCACAGCAGTCTTATAAATTCTGTTTAATTGCATCTGTAAATATCATGTGTGGCAGAGCATCCAATAAAGAAAAATCAAATTGTCTTCAGGTTGTAGTGTCCTTTTTTCCATGAGTCAAACGATGTTTATTCCACAGCAATAAATTGTCACTTGTTAATAAAGTCTGAATTAAAGTGACTTATTTACTACAGAAATGGTGACTTTTCAACTTTCGTGGGTCTGGTTTAGTTTTCTGTGGCCAAGATGGTGGCCTGCTGACAGAGCTTCTGGAATGTTTTTCCTCATTCTTCCCTCTGGCTGCAACGGGTTGAACTCTCTTCTCAAAATCACTTCCCCAGAGCATGTCAGGGCCGAATCCTTCCTGCTTCCTCTTTTTCTAGATGGACTGCATGAGCTTGTCTGTTATAAACTGGCCACATTCTAGCTGCCGTGGTAGGTTTTTTTGCTGTGACATTGCAAAGCAAATATTTTTTTCCTTTACTGTGTAGATAAGAAGAAAAACAACAATAGCAACAACAAGGGGCAGTGACAGGAGGAAACATCCCTGTGGGGACATTGCCAGTTCCTCTTGTGTCTTACTCAGATACATCTGGCTTCACTGTCATTGCAGACATCCCAGAAAGCCCAAGGAATACTCCCCAGGGCCCTTTCACCAGCCCACCTCCCCTCCCACAGTGCCAGAGGAGCTTCCTCTTGTAGGTTCCAGAGAGCGTCTCCACTCTGCAAAAGCAGAGAAACAGGCTGGGCATGTTTTCCTTTCTCTAAAAACAGTAAAAATAAAGGCGGATGTTTTCCTATGATTATGAATGTATGTGTTCCTTTACAACTGTAATTTTGAAAGTTGTGTCCTGTTTATTTTTGCCAGGAATCTGGAGGAGGATACAGAAGGTGGCATCTGTAAATTGCCAGAAATGTGGAGGCAAAGGAAGAGCACTTTATCATAGGTTCTGTATATCCTTGAACTGAAATAATGAACAAAATAATTTGTTAAGGATAAAAATACAGTCTCCCCTTGGATTAAAAATAGAAAAACCTTGTTGGTGTAGGAAGGGAAAAGATGTAGTTTGTCAGCAACAAGTTTGGAAAAGAATTAGGGAGTCCAGTTTGCTTACTGTACAGGACATTCTGCGTTTAAGAAGCCAAAACTCAGCATGGACCTTGGCTTTGATCTTGTCCTCCACTCAAGTCTCAGGGCATCCTGCAAGAGCTCAGGTCTCATGTGGTCCATCCCACAGAGCAGGGAACATTCGGTGGTTGACCAACGCTTGGCCTATGATGGACTCTGGTTGAACATACTGGTTTTTAGTTGAACTAATTTGTTATTGCCGTTTTATCTTTTGAATATTATATTTCCATTTGTTGGGTATTTTAAGACTGTTTTATTGGCTATTTTAGTTTCACTTTCTTTGACTCTGTTTTTGAAATAACAAGAATGAAAATAATGGTAAGGACCATCTACACATGAAGTGCTCATTTTGGGAGCCTCATTCCACCGCTAGTTATTCTTGCCACCTCCCACAGGAAATACCCTCAACTCTTCCAAAATCAGCAGATTACAGTTAATACTCAACTCAGTCTATGGCACAAGACATGCCATGACAATTCACTGTCAAAGATTTCCTTCTCTCTTTTTGCATGAAACAACTATTCCATGTTGTGAAAATAAGAAAGTAGTGGCGAGAAGGTACTTGAGAGATGTTAAATATTGCATTGGTTCTGGGCCTAATAGAGAGAGAGAGGTGTCAAATGACTACTGAATTCAAAAGCCCCCACTACTACCAGTGGTTTCAGCATAATAATAAGCCTGCTTCTTGGGACAACATGAATATAGAAGCAAATTAAGTTTTCTATTGTTTGAATTATATGATTTCTTTAGGAAAAAATATGGTCGGAGAACCATGTGCTAGGCAACCAATTGATATCATCTAAGTTAAGGAAAACAAACCTGTGAGCATTAAAAAAGAAATGAGAACTAAGATCCAGGTCTCTATTTACCTCCTGGGATTTAAATCACATAATCTAGAAACTCCAGTGAGATCCCAGAGGATTCAGACAGGTTTACTGAAAGCCCTTTCTCATCTGCTTGCCGATAGTGCATGCACGTGGTTTCTGGCTACCTCGCATCCCTGGCCCCACCTTCTAGAAAGAGTACTGCCATTTGTTCAGAGAATTCCCTCTTCCCACTGCATGTGGTTCTAGAGGGGCCGACAGTCCACCCCTGTTCAAGTGTTAGCCACAGAGATGGTTGTGGCCCAGACCTAGCCAGGCATCTCAGAATAGAAAGTCAGGATGCCTGTGCAGAAACAAGGCATGGTTAATCTCAGCCTTGCCAACCACACTAAATTCCAAAGGACTGGCTCACAGACTTTCACCTGCTCCAGGTACATCTGAGGCCACGACTGACAGATGTCAACCAGCTAGACACACAGACTGTGTTACCTTGAGCAAAAATCTCTGCCTGAGGGATAAGAACACGATGCCAAGGAAGTTATGATGGAGTTTTTAGGCAGATGTGAGGTTTGAAGAATCTGATTTACGCTCCTGGGTAAAAAACAGTGGAAAATATTCATATATGGGCAATGATATAGAAATGCTGTCACTTTTCTGAATATACTAATTAAAGGTATTTAACAGAAAAATGAGAGAGAACAAAAATGAGGAAGTCATAGATGGAAGGACTGGAAGTAAGAATAGAAATAAGTTAAACAAAATATACATCTAAATATCTTGAAAACACATTTCATATTGTAAAAATAAGAAAATAATGATGATCATAAATATGACTTAAATTGACAAAAGCTTGAGTAGTAGATTTGTCAAAAGGAGTTCAGAATTTCTAAACTCTTCATTTTGACGATAAAGGCATATAAATCATTCTGCTGTTAACCTTGAAAGTTTAATAATGGTTTTAAAAGTCTTCCAAAAATCGCTAAACACTAATAGAATTAAAAGCACATCTATACTAGACTCAGTTTAGTAATTCATTCCACAAACATTTATTGGTCCCTGTTATGGGCCAGGCACTGGGTCAGAGTCTTAGGTGCAAAGTCAACTGAAAAACAGTCCCTGCAAAGCAAATGAAAACCAAAAAAGAGGAAGAAATAAAAAAGGCAAAGAAATAAAAACAGGGTAAAGCAAGACCAAACACAAGGCAATAAATTAGTTAATTAGACAAACTTTGGTTGGGTTAAGAGACAAAATCCAATTAACAGTTGTTTTCCAGGAAGAGTCTTGAAGTAAGTTGACTTAGAAAGGTTAAAATCTGAAAGTGGAAAAATGCGTTAAGCAAAAATGAAGTCAACAGGCCAGAATTCATATCAGACAAAGTAGAAGCTGAGGGAAAAACAATGCATTCAATTTTGACAAGAGGAATAGATCACGGTGAAGGTATGACAGTTAAATCTTTGATGTTCCAAATGTGCAGTATTAAAATTTACAAGCAAAAACTTACAAATGCAGAAGAGATGAAAACAGAAGAGTCAAAGAAGACCTTATCACCCGCCTTCAATTTGGTAGATGAAGTAGACCAGAGTAAAAGACTACAGGGTGTTTTAATTATATAAGTAATAGGTTTATGCCAACATAAATCCATTTTACAACTTTTTGTCACTACAGAGAACATACTACCTTTCAAAGTATACACAAGCAGTTGATCATATACTAGGGCACAAAGAAAACTCACAGTAAATTCCCCAAAGAAAAAATTGAAAAAGCACCATGTTTCCTGACCACATCCCAAATTAATAACCAACATTCCAACTACTTGGAAATAAAAAAGCACCCTGCTTAGTAACTGTGAAACCAAAAATGAAAAATGTTTTACAATCACAAAATGTTTAGAATATGAGATCACTGACATGCTTCATCCAAGATTTTACTCAGAGATAAATTCACAGACTTTAAATCTTTTAAAGAAGAAAGCTGAAACTAGAAGAATCCTGCAGAAATAGAGGAGGAAAAAGCTCAAGAGCAATGAAAAATAAAAGTAGAAGGTTCCAAGTGAGAAAAATAAAACTATGATGAAAAAGATTTTTTTTTCATGAAAGTAAAATAGTTCTTCGTTTTCTTTTATAATGTCTGTGTCTGGGATGGTGAGGCTATGGTTTTATGTAATTATGATATCTGTAATTAAGGACCACATCATGGCTGTGCTTACATTGGTTAATACTGTCAAGGTCCTTTCTTTCAGGGAGAGGAAATTTTGCCTAACGGTTGGCCCCATAGTCTTGACAAGCAAGACTTGTTATTAGGATATTTTATTCCACTATTTTAATAACAGTCTTTAGTTTGCTTGAAATCCTTTAGTTTCTTGCTGGGGCCTACTTGGCTACCATAAGTATTTTATTTACCATGAACTCTCATAAGATTCATTGGCTATAAAAAATTAGAGTAATTACTTCAAAAAAGTTTGATCATTTGGAACATCTACCTACTTTTTTGTCTTTTTTTTTCCTTCCATCATCAATATTTTCTTGGATCCAGAAGGACAGGGAACATTGGCTCGTTTTGTTTACTACCAATTCCTCAGAGCCTAGAGTAACTAATGCTTGGCCTACAGAAGGCTTTTCAAAATGCTGTTGAAGGAACAGAAAAAAGGACACACAGGCCTATCCCTCGATCATCCCTCCACCCTCATGAAGTTGTACTTCATTTCTGAGGACATTTCAGGAACTGAAACAGTTCTTCACGTAGGCTAAACCTCAGATGTGAGCATTGTTTCTGTGTCTTCCAGCCTCGTTTCTCCAGGTATGTTTCAAAACCATCTATTTGTGAAGCAGCTCTGACAATATTGTACAGTTAAAATGTATGTGTTTAAAAATAAACTAGAAATATTCACACAACACTGTTCTTTTAGGGTGATGGGGTTGAGGATAAATCTTTTTTATTTCCCTAGACTTCTCTGTTGTTTGGAGTTTCAAATGGTGAGTTGACCTGGCTCAAAAATATTCTCTGGGTGGCAATGACTATGCTGTCCCCCCTTGTTCTGGTGGGTAGAGTTTACAGCTTGAGATGGGCCTGTGGCAGGGCACTATCTCCTTGGCCACAATGACTTATTGAGGGATAGAGGGTGACCCAAACTCTTCCAATCAGAACCCTTCCTCGGGAGTTTTTGAACCAATAGATCTGGAAAGATATTCTTCTGGAGGGACTTACAGCTACCTTTCTCAATGGAGAAAGGCCATCTTTGTCTTTGAAAGTGTGAAACCACACCACTGAAGAATGCCACAGTGCAAGATGGAATCAGTCCTGGCCAGACTTCAGCCCCCAGAGTCTGTCAACCTCAGGCCAGCTCCCCTTCTGCCACCTCAAGGGCTCCATTCTTCCTTTCTGGAAGAATGACCCCCTGGTCCTTACAGAAACCACCATTTTCTTTGTTTGAGCTGAATTTCTGTTGCTTGCAACCAAAAGTTTCCTGATGCTGTCATTCTAACGCTTTGGAATATATTAAATTTGAATGGGAAAAGTCTACATATTTTTATTTATTTATTTATTTGTTTATTTATTTATTTATTTATTTATTTATTTTTGAGTTGGCTTCTCACTCTGTCACCCAGACTGGAGTGCAGTGGCTGCTCCTGGCCACCGCAGCCTCAACCTGCTGGTCTCTGGCAATCCTTCCGCCTCAGCCTTCCGAGTAGCCAGAATTGTAGGCACACGCTATCATGCCTGGCTGATTTTTGATTTATTGTAGAGATGAGGTCTCACCAAGTTGCCCAGGCGGGTCTCGAACCCGAGGGCTCAGGCAATCCACTCACCTCAGCCTCCCAAAGGCACAGGATTACAGGCTGAGCCACCAAGTCCAGCCTATTTTTTATTTTTAGCTTGGAAAATATCGTTTATTTAGAAAGTACATTGGAGAAAGGGAGAGAGAAAGAGAGGAGATTCATTTCTCCAAGGTAGAGGGGGATCCAAAGCTAGGAAACATGGCCTGGTTATAGCCCCAAGAGTCACATCCACACCAGAGTTTATCAAAGCAATAGCCACATATTTTTAATACAGTATGTTTGGGGAAAGCCCCTTACCTTTGGGACTAATTTATATGTGTAACTCTTATCCATGATGTGCAAAGTAGCTACAGATACTGTGTTAATGTCAAGTGTCTTAGCCATAAAATCAGGGAATTTGGACTTAAAGTCTGAAATTGGAATGCTGGCAACCTTCCCTTTGGCCGGGAAAACGAGTAGGGCCACAGCATCTGTCTTTTAAAGTAAACCTTGCTCTTTGGGGGTTTATTCATGCCATGTTCTTGATAGAAGTTATGGGCCCTTAGAACCATTGTTAAACTTAACTCTGGGGCTGAAAAACAGTCCTCATCAATTTTCTTTTTCAAAGAGGTTTAATAGGCCTATCAGCAGTCTCATCGCAGATTTTTCTTTGAAAATACCTTGTTTCATTGCAGCCATAAAGAAGGACAAATGTATGGACTTTGCAACTACTTGGATGGATTTGGAGTCGATCATACTTAGTGATTTATCACAGAAACAAAGAACTGAGTTCCATATGTTCTCACTCATAAACAGATCTTGAACAGTTATAATGCTATAAGAAAGCGATTGGCAGTAGTGGGAAACTGCCAGGGGAGGGGGGGCCTGGGATTGGCAGTTGAGGGAAACTGGTAGGGGAGGGAGGGGCATACCTCATCAACAGGGTTACCTGCACGATCAATGTTTGTATATCTAACCCTGAATTGTATCCATCTCTATAATAAATAATAATTTAAAAAATTAAAAATTAAAAAATACCTTGTGTCAATTCACCATCTTTACCCTCCTCTGGCTAGAACATATATTTACTTTCACTCTGCTTTTATCTTTTTAAAAAAAAATTATTTCAAAGAGGTTAGTTAGAAGTAGAGCGAATATCTGTGTGCCTTCCACCTATCACAAAAACTGTAAGGTACAATCCAGCTTTCCTAGCCTTCCTTAACCCAGAGGACAGTGAAGGCTCCATGAACAGGAACAAACGATTTGGAAAACAAATTCTGTCCCAATGGCTAGATGGCCCACAGACTTTCCCCAAGTTTTGGTGGGGCGGAGGGATTATGGGAGAGTTGCTTTCAAACGCAAGTCATTGGAACAATCATGTGGAATACTCAGTGCCCCCAGGTTCTGGGTCCAGCCCCCTGTGAGAGGTCAGGCTGCTACTGCCAAGATGCCACCAGCAGTTGGCACCCATCGCCCTAAAGTCACCCTCAAAGCTGCTCCCACGGAAAGATACTGCTGGTGCCACTCTTGTTTCCCGTAGTCAGGAGATCCCTTCAACTCCCTCTTAGATACACAGACCCCAGAATAGACCAGCCTGTGCCCCCAACATCTCACCCATATTTGGTGAAGTGGGCCTCGTCGCTGTTCATGGGACAAGCTTGGTAACAGACGGGATGCCGCTCTTAGAAGCTCAGTCCCTCCCCAAGACTCAAGCATTGTTGATAGGCTCAGTCTGGATCCCCAGCTTCCTTTTCTCAGGGTGGGGTTCTCCATGGGGATATTTTGTTTCTCAGTACACATGGGCCACTGGCCAACTTGCCACTCAACCTCACAGGTCAGTGTGGACACTAGGGAAGGAAGGCATGCTTGAAGTCCTAACCCAGTTTACTCTTCTAAGGACAGAATGCATGTCTATCAGATGTGTTTGCTGTTGTTTTCTGA
The DNA here is from genome assembly GCF_000164805.1 of Carlito syrichta. Classification (NCBI taxonomy): domain Eukaryota; kingdom Metazoa; phylum Chordata; class Mammalia; order Primates; family Tarsiidae; genus Carlito; species Carlito syrichta. The sequence continues at coordinate 8,260 of NW_007045411.1, forward strand.
ACAGTAAAAATTTTCCCATTGAACATGGGAAAATTGCCTAGGAAAAGATGGCACCCGCAGTAGCTTGTGATGTAGGGGTGCATCTATATTAGATACAATGTAGAATTTGCAAGTCATGCTTATGAAAATTATGGAGCAACATGGAAACATGCTCATTATATACTTTTAAGTAGAGAAATCCAGATTCAAAATTATACATATATTATAATTACAGTGATGCTTACTTATGATTTTACTTGCAAAGGAATAATCAATAACATAATGGCAGTGTTAGGGCAAGGATCATGAGTTACAGTAGAGAATAAATTTTTTCAAAAGTGTATTAACAATGTAATAAAAGACTTAATATTTACCAAATTGCTACCAACTATTAAACATTGCAAAGGCTTCCTATTCTTTAAAACAGTCACCAAATCCCAGTAATAAAATTTTGCACATCTGATTACCACAAGAACCTAGAATAAGGTTTTTGTTTTTCATTTATGCTCTCAAATTTTCTCTCCCTCTCCCTCACTCCCTCTTTCTCTCCCTCTTTCTTTCACACACACACCACAAATGATTTGTCAGATAAACTTGGAAGGAAAGATAAAAAACAATTCACCTTCTTCTTCTAGTGCGTGTATAAAGTTCTACCCTTTCTATTAAGATTTAAAAGGGTCTGTTAGTCAAAGGCCACAGAAAAAGAGGTCACACTCAAAGGTTTTTAATTGAATAGAGTTGAATAAAGAGACTGTTTACAAAGGTATGAGCACATTAAAGACACTGAGAAGGAAGGTCAGGACCAGGAGCTAGCAGCACTGAGAAGTCATGACCACTCTTAACCTAAACAGGGAATGGTCCTGGAGCCTGGTGACAGCTGCGGCCATGGGAAGCTCACCACCAGGCTGGAAATGGGACCCAGAGAAAGCAGTTGAAGGAACTAGGGTAGAGGGGAGAGCCCCTTGGGCTGTCTTCTGCCTTTTGATCACCTACTAGTGATTCCCATTGGCCCGATCCCTTCTGAAGTCCAAGGCCAAGAAAGCCTGGTGACACAGTCCGTAGAAGTCAGCCTCTTGGGGATAGAGCCAGGCAAAGAAGGGAGGGGAATGGACTTGGAGAATACCCAGGACACAGCCCCCAACTTTGACATATCGTGTAGATAGGTGAAAAATCTCAGCAATGACAAGCTTACTGTTTTAAAGCTGCTGAAAGTGAAGGTTCTCTTTAGTGGTGTCACCTTTTCCTGGACAGGCTGGGACTTCTAGGTAGCTGTGTATTCTATTGGTGGCAATATGCAGTGGAGTGTTCATGCTCTCCTGCTCTGTATTGGCAATGATACTCTGAGAATCCACGGCCTTCTGTGCATGACAGGTGGCTGCAACATCCTATGGCCTGTGTCACCACGAGCCTGTGACCTCGCAGTGGTGCCAGACTCTGGTCACTGTGAGCAAATTCCATCTGCTGTGTCCTGCTTTTTTTTTCACTCATTTTGTTGGGGTGCACAAGGAGATTCCTTGGGAGGATTTCAGGAAATTGGCAGCCACTTGGATGAATTTGGATTCAATCATACTCAGGGATCTATCACAGAAACAAAGAACAGAGGACCCTACGTTCTTACTCATAAGCGAACCTTGAACAATGATCATAATTCTATAAGAAAGGGATTGGCAGCAGTGGGAAACTGCCGGAGACAGGGGATGGGATTGGCAGTTGAGGGAAACTGCCAGGGGAGGGAGGAACATGCCTCATCAACAAGGGTCCCTGCATAATCAACGTTTGTATACCTAACCTTGAATTGTACCCCACATCTTAAAAAAAAAGAGCCAGCCTCCGTGGCTCAGCCTGTAATCCCGCGCTTTGGGAGGCTGAGGTGAGTGGATTGCCTGAGGCTGCGGGTTCGAGACCAGCCTGGGCAACTTGGCGAGACCTCATCTCTACAATAAATCAAAAAATAAGCCGGGCGTGGTAGCACATGCCTGTAATTCTGGCTACTTGGAAGGCTGAGGCGGAAGGATTTCTGGAACCCAGCAGGTTGAGGCTGCAGTGGCCAAGAGCGGCCACTGCACTCCAGTCTGGGCGACAAAGTGAGACTCCAACTCAATAAATAAATAAATAAATAATAACAAAATTTAAAAACTATAAAAATAATTTTTAAAAAACACTTCAGGATAAGCTAATTTTCTAAGACAGTTTTTGTCAGAAAATATCGTTATTCTAACCCCGGACTAATAGATTGACTGAAGATAAAGTTTTCAACTAGGAAACATTTTTTCTTACAATAGTTAAGGTGTGGTTTAATTTTCTTTTCACACTTGTCTGTCTCCTGTTTTTTTTCTCTCTCAAAACTTCTGTCCCTTTGTCAGAGTTCTTGGGATATTTCCTTATCTTCTAACCTGTTGTATGTTACTTTTACCTCGGCCAACTATTTATTTTTACTTTTGTTACTCCCAGATTCCTCTTATTATATTAAGGATGTCGTATATTTATAGATATGCAGATACAATGTATATATACACAAATCTATACATATGCATGTATCTTTTTACTCTCAGGATATAGATTAGAGTTGTTACTTTTTTAGAAGTTTCAGTGCATTCTCGGAAGTATGTTGTTTCCTCCAGTTTCCACTTTGCTGTTTCATTTGGTTTCTATCTTTTGTCCCATGTATGGCAATTGCCACTTGTTCTTATTCAAGACTGAGGCCTCAAAAACTGATATGAATTGTGGTACCTCCCTACAATGGGACATCACTCCACCATAAACATGAGTAAGTTACTGGTAAATACTATAACACGAACGCACCTCCACGATATTAAGCCATGTGAGAGATGTCAGACACAGAAGTCACACATTGTATGATTCCATTTCCATGGAATGACCAGAACAGATAGATCCTTGAAAACAGAGCAGAGACTGGTGGTCTCCAGGGGCTGGGAGATGGGGAGATTGAGAAGAAACTTAACAGGAACAGTTATACTTGGAGTGATGGAAAAATCTTGGAACTGGAGAGAGGTGATGATCACACACCATCATGAAGGTACCAAATGCCACTGCATCGCTCACTTTGAAATGGTGCATTTCTGAACTGGATAAAGAAAATGTGGTACATATACACAATGGAATAGTATGCAGCCATAAAGAAAGATGAGTATATGGACTTTACAGCAACTTG
>NW_007045412.1:0-887 GCF_000164805.1 Carlito syrichta
GACCAAGACTGCAAACTGCTGAATAGACAGACTGTAAAGCAGAGGGAAAAGTGAACAAAACCAGAAGACCCTCATAAGGAAGAACAGGTCATTGCAGAAGAGAAATAAAAGCAACCCCACCTTCCCTCAAAAACAGAATTGAAGAGGGGGAGGGAAAGGGGTAAAGGGAGAAAAATCTACAGAAATGAAGAAAAACCAAAAGAAGAGTATGGGTCTCTCCCAGACGCCTGGGAGAGCAGACACTGAGAAAATTGACTTTGGAATACAAACAATGAAAAGTCCCCAGAATGAAGGGTCTCAAAATGCAAATGTAGATATCAAAACAATAATGGAGAGACTAAAAAGAATTGAGGAGACACAAGAAGAAACTAGGAAGGAGCTGATATCTGAGATAACAGTAATAAAGAATACTGTGAATGAAATAAATAACAAATTGATAAGCATGGAAAGCAGAATTACCCAAGCAGAAGAAAGAATCTCAGAGCTTGAGGACCAAAATATAGAAATAACCCAAACTCTTAAAAACACAGAAAATAAGCTAAAAAAGACAGAACAAAACCTTCAAGAGATGAGTGACTACCTCAAGAGGCCTAACCTAAGAATAATCGGACTCCCTGAGACGGAAAGAGAAACAGAGACCACATTGGAACAAACTTTCCACGAGATCATTCAAGAAAATTTCCCTCATCTAATCAGTGATACAAAAATTCAAACACAAGAGATTCAGAGAACCCCCGCAAGACAACAAATTAAAAGACCAACTCCTAGACACATAATAATTCGCCTAAACAAAGTAGGCACAAAAGAAAAAATCCTAAAGGCAGCAAGAGAAAAAGGCCAGATCACCCACCATGGAAGACCAATCAGATAGCAGCAGATTTATCTGC
>NW_007045413.1:0-958 GCF_000164805.1 Carlito syrichta
GCAGACTTCCAGGAACAGCCCTGCAGAAAACAGAGAGGCAGCGTCTTTAAACACTATAGGAAAAGAAAAACACTTGAACACTGTTCACCTTGAATATTATACCCAGCAGCAATCATTTTCAAAATGTAGGTGACCAAGACTTTTACAGACACACAATAGGTGAATCCAACATCCTCCAACTCACTCTACCTGAAATGACTACAGAGGAAACTTGCAGGTGCACAGAATTATAAAGTGCATTGATATTATAATTATTGGGATTAGCATGTGAGAACATTTCTTTATTTGTTGAAACAAACCAGTAACAATGAAGTAATGGGTCATCATATGTGATCGTAAAATGTATGACGAGAATGGATAAAGGCTTAGAACGGATTGATGGAAATGAATGATTGGAAATCGATTCCACTCTACGTAAAATGATGTAACGATACTTGAAGGCAGATTGAGATACATTAAAGATGTATACATGAAAAGTTTCAATTGTGAGTCTGGTCTCTTCAAAATTTCATTGAGACTTCCACTTTGCCAAGAGGGAGAGATAGAGACAAGTTTCACATTCAAGAATCAGTCAATCTAATCTAACATGTCGATAACTGCAAAAGAAAACACATGCTCTTCACAACATATGCAGAAAAGCCCACTCTTGAAGAACTCTCAGCAAATCCTGACAATGGAAAATCCACAGTTAAAGTAAGTTCATGTAATCCCGCGCCTTTGGGAGGCTGAGGTGAGTGGATTGCCTGAGCCTGCGGGTTCGAGACCCGCCTGGGCAGCGAGACCTCATCTCTACAATAAATCAAAAAATCAGCCGGGTGTGGTAGCGCGCGCCTGTACTTCCAGCTACTTGGAAGGCTGAGGCGGAAGGATCACCGGAGCCCAGCAGGCCGAGGCTGCGGTGGCCGGGAGTGGCCACTGCACTCCAGTCTGGGCGACAGAGTGAGACTCCAACACACAA
>NW_007045414.1:0-836 GCF_000164805.1 Carlito syrichta
ATTCCCTGGGCCTCTTGAGCCCCAGGGAAGCAAAGGTGAAAGTCTGAGTGGATGCTCCGACAAAGCCGGAGGAGAGAGAAAAGCTCCCGTTTCAGATGAAGGCCGGCCCGATGGTGAGGGACCATATGTGGAATGCTCTCTGCCAAATGCTGTATTTGGAACATCAAGTGCATGAGGATCCTTTTCTAAAAGTTCAGATTTAAACTCTGCTTCAGTTAATTTTTGTCTGGTGTGAGGATTTTTTTTCCTTAAATCATTGAGAATTTTTTCAGTGGTTTGAGCTGCCAACCAATTATCCTGTGCTTTTTTCTCATGGGACATAATCTGCCCTTGATAAGAATGAATGCTTTTCTCCAATTGTTCTTCAAGATCTTTGACTCGCTTTCTATAGGTCTCCAGCTCTTCAGCAGCATAGTTGATGTTTTCATCTACTTTGGAAAGTTTCTCCTCTTTCTCTAACAGGTAATTTTCCTCTACTGTTAATTTCCTGTGTAGCTTCATTTCACTTTCTTGATACAGTTCAGTCATTACTTTAAGTTTCTGTTGAAGCTTCTGATTCTCACTTTCAAACTGTGTGTTTTCTGACTGTAAAGATGCTTGTTCAGTCTGGAGATTTTTAATAGGCTCCGCAAAATCTTCCTTTGTTTTATCTACTTCAGACAACTGAGTGTAAATTTGGTATCTTTCTCCTTCTAGAGTTTTTAAAGAAGAATTTAACTTAGCAGCATGAATCAGTTTCTTCAAAGCTCCTTTTCGCTGTTTATCTAAGTGAGCACCATTTTCTGATCACTCTTCATGTTTCTAATTCCAGGGTTATCATCATCTGTTATGTCTTC
>NW_007045415.1:0-1432 GCF_000164805.1 Carlito syrichta
TCCAGATTCATACAACTGTGAAGCAAAATAGTCTCATTCTAGAAATTACCTACCCCAGTGTTCGGAGCCGGCCACGGAGGCCCACTGAGCGTTAGGGATCAGGGAGGGCCGTGGACCTCGAGACCGCTAGGACGTGTTCGAGAGCCGTAGACCCCATTTTCCTCCCCCTTTTGCCATGCAGCTCAAAAACAACCTAAAGAAACTCTGCTGGCCTAAGCTGAAGACTCTGTGACTGTGACAGGCATGGTTCACTCTAGAAACCCATTGTTCCTGTTTCCCATAAACTGCGGTTTCGGCTTAGGTATTAGATATAATTCAAACCCAGGTCACATTTGGGAGCCTTTTATATGGTACAAGCTTCTTTATAAGATTTAAAAGAATATTTGTAGAATTAGTATATACTTATGGAGAGCTGTTTTCAGCTTTTCAATGGTATAGATGATTGTCAAGAGTGACCCAGCACAGAGTTTGGGCTGGGCCACATTCCTGAGAGCCCAGCACGTACTTTGGACTGGGCTGCATTCTTTTAGGCCGGTTTTAGCTACGGTTAGTGTAAGGTCTTTTTTCTACCTGTTATAGAAATTGAACTTATTTTATTCATAGAAGGTATTATAGAATAGGTCATGCTACAAATCATGTTAGTTCAAACATAATCAATCATAACATTTTTAGGTTTAATAAGAATATAGTTAACTTTAGAACTGTCATTGTCTCCACTTTCTACTGTCGAAGTTTTGGCCTTAGTACATTTACAGTTTACATTTAGGTTTAGAAGATTTGCCACTACTAATCAGCTTTATATATTAGAATTAAGAATTGGGAAAACTTTCACAGAAATTATGATAGATATATAGGACTTTGGATAGCCATTTTGTTAAGAGATTGTAGTCTATTGTTCCAAAAGGTGGCCCACCGTGGACCTTGGACTGGGCCACATCCTGTAGGGCCCAGTGTGGTCTTTGGACTGGGCCACATTCTTTAGGAAATTGGCTTAAGCTATAATTAAGAGCTTCTGTAGCATTGTATAAGTGGTAGAGTTTAATTTAGTCGTCATGGGTATTGAGTGAGCTTTAGAAGTTATTGATTATCAGAACATCATTAGACTAGTAAGGATTGTTACACTGCTTTTGAAGAACATTAACTAGCAAAGGGAACAATGAGATAATCTCGGGGTTTGTTCCTCCTCACACCTAAGCATCTGGTGGGTGGGGGATGCCCCCCCCGCACCTGGCTTTGTGTTCACGTGAAAGACTTGTGAGACTGCCTGTGTAAAATTTGGGGATAAATACCTGCTGTAACTTTCAATAAACGGCTTCTGCTCATTTCACTGAACAGTTGCCCACTTTCTTTCTTTCTCTTTCTTCCTCTATATATCTATCCTTCCATCTTTCTTTCTTTTAATATCTATCCCTACAGATTCGCCGACACCACC
>NW_007045416.1:0-1244 GCF_000164805.1 Carlito syrichta
TATAGTAGGATAAATAGTTGTATTAGAATTTAGACATGATATATAAGATAAGTAATTAATAAAGTATAAAAGACAATAGTTTAGATATTTGAAATTTATAGAAGTTGTGATAAAATTTTAGGTTAAGGATAAGTTCATAGGTAATTAATATACAATCATAGGGCAGTACAGAAATGTAGTAGGTTATAAGAATTATAAAAATAAATAGTATAAAATTAAGGTAATAAAATTAAGTCATTTAAGTAAACTTATAGATTATAGTATAGTGTTAAGTTAATAATATTAATCGTCAAAAATATTAAAAGTTAGTAAAATTGGATTGAACTTAGAGTTAACTTGGAAAGTTTTTTAATCAGGGCTTAGAACTTAGAGTATAATATGAATGATTTATTGAACATTGTGGAGAACATTTTGAACAATCTGTATTGAAATTGTGCACCTGTGATTCATACATCATGGAATTGTAATTGTTCACTGGGAACCTGAAAGTCTTGTGATGGTACATGATTTGTAAAGCGTGTTACACATCAATGAATTTGTACGCCCCCAGCAAGTAATTGTCACACTGCTGGAGATTATAGAAAATGGTATATAAGTTGGAAAATGTTTGAATAAAATTGGCTTCAGTCTTGGCCAGACTGTTCCCAGAAGAGCTGCCTCCGTGTGGTTTCTTCTCTCCGTTCTGATTCACCGGTGCGGTCCTAACCCCCCCTTGGTCAGTGCAGGTCACCGACAATAATGGATATCTTTCTTGCTTTCTTTCTTCCTTCCTTTCTTTCTTTTCTTTCCTTATTAGTTTGCTGAGGCTGCTCTCAAACCACCCAACTCGGGCCAACCTCTCTGCCTGGGCCTCCTAAATGGCTATGATCACAGTCTTTTCATTTCATTGACATCCTGGTCTTCAGGCCTGGTCTTGAAATCTGACCCAGAGTCGATCCTCCCACTGAGGTCTGCCCTCACCCAAGTTTTTCTGGGTTTTCCTTGGGATTTTGGTTCAGGCTTTCTCTGGTGTCCAGTCTGGTTTCGAGCTCCCAGTCTCCATCCATCTTCTCATCTTGGCTTTGCTGAGTGCCCGAGAGAAAGGCAGGAGTCATCCTATCGTTCACGACTCCCCAAAGGTTTGACAATCACGCCTTCCCTTTCCCCAAGCCAGCTCCTGTGAGGAGCGAGTGGTTCCACCTTGGGGAACAAGGCCAGCGGAGGGGTAGGTGCACTAGAGGAGACATGCCCTTGCAAAAGGTGCT
>NW_007045417.1:0-811 GCF_000164805.1 Carlito syrichta
GAACCATCAAGAGAGCAGGGAGACAGCCTACAGACTGGGAAAAAGTATTCGCCAACACCAGGTCTGACAAAGGCTTAACATCTTGGATCTACAAGGAACTCAAACATGCTGAAAAGAAAAAAACAAACAACCCCATTATAAAATCGGCAAAAGATATGAACAGACACTTCACAAAGGAAGACATCCGAGCAGCCAACAGACACATGAAGAAATGTTCAACCTCACTTATCATCAGGGAGATGCAAATCAAAACCACACTGAGATACCACCTAACTCCAGTCAGAATGGCAATTATCAACAACTCAAAAAATAACAGCTGCTGGAGAGGGTGTGGCAAAAAGGGAACACTTCTACACTGTTGGTGGGAGTGTAAACTAGTGCAACCTCTGTGGAAAGTAGTGTGGCGATTCCTAAAACTCTAAATATCAACCTCCCATATGACCCCGCAATCCCCCTACTGGGAGTATATCCTGAAGAATTCAAATCACTCTATAAAAAAGATACCTGTACACGTATGTTTATCACAGCATTGTTCACAATAGCAAGAACCTGGAAGCAACCATGCTGCCCCTCAAAAGAGGACTGGATTAAAAAAATGTGGTACATATACACGATGGAATACTACACAGTCATAAAAAAAAACAAAATCATGAATTTCGCAGCAACCTGTATGGAACTAGAGTCTATAATACTGAGTGACCTCTCACAGAAACAATGATTCGAGTATCACATGTTCTCACTCATATAATGGACCTTGAACATCCAATGTAATACTATAAGAAAATGACTGACAGCAGTGGAAATTATGGGG
>NW_007045418.1:0-830 GCF_000164805.1 Carlito syrichta
ATGTTGCAGGATACAAAATGGAAATACAAAAATTATTAGTGTTTCTATATGCCAATAGCAAACTATCTGAAAAAGAAATGAAAAAAATACTTCAATTTAGGCCGGGTTCAGTGGCTCAGCCTGTAATCCCAGCACTTTGGGAGGCCGAGGTGAGTGAATTGCCTGAGCCCACAGGTTCGAGACCCGCCTGGGCAACTCGGCGAGACCTCATCTCTACAACAAATCAAAAAATTAGCCGGGTGTGTTAGCGTATGCCTGTAGTTCCAGCTACTTGGAAGGCTGAGGCAGAAGGATCACTGGAGCCTAGCAGGCGAGGTTGCGGTGGCTGGGAGCGGCCACTGCACTCCAGTCTGGGTGACAAAGTGAGACTCCAACTCAAAAAAAAAAAAAAAAGAAAAAGAAAAAGAAAAAAAATAATACTTCCATTTATAATGACTAACAAAAAAGTACCTAGGAAAAATTTTATCTGAGGTAAAATATTTCTCCAATAAAAATGTAAAACTTGATTAAATAATGAAGAGGACAAAAATAAGTAGAAAGATTCTGTGTTCATGAATTAGAAGAATTACCATTGTTATTTTAACAATGTTCATAATACCCAAGTGATCTACAGATTTTAGGCAGTCCTAATCAAAATAGCAGTGACAGTCTTACACAGAAATAGAAAAGAAACATCCTAAAATACATGAGCCCACAGAATATTTCAAATTGCCAGAGCAATCTTAAAGACTTTTTACATATTATCCACTTTATTTTTAACATTAATTTTAATAATAAATTAATATTTTATTAATATGAAATCTGAGGTATGTATGCTATTATTTGAGAAA
>NW_007045419.1:0-788 GCF_000164805.1 Carlito syrichta
CGACCCACTGTGGTTTGAAGAAATTGGGAGGAACAGCAAGAAAGCAAAATGGAAAAGCTTGACATGATTGGCCTTATTTTTAATTATGGGAAATAATGAGGAGGATGTATTTGAAAGAATTAGAACACTTCAGTGAGATAAAAAGACTTCTTTACTTATTTTCACTGTACCAATTTTGGATTTTCCCACTGATTTCCAACTAGTGGTGTCATTAGTCTTGACTTCGCTCTGTGTCTTGCGGTCATAAGATGACCTTGTGTCATTGTTCCCTGTGTCATCATGCACAACATTTCTCCTTTATACTTTCATTCTTGTTATGAAAAGATAATGTGTTGCTTTAAGATGACTATGATAGAAATGCATATGAAGTGGACTCATGGCTACCCTAAAGCATAGTAGAAGAGACTTGGGAAATTTAACCAACACATGTGTCTACTGTCACATAGCACACACATTCTCAGAAGGCTGGTGCTCATTGACCTCATAACTGAAATGTCACACCAACCTATCTCCTAGGATTTGAGTTGAGTGGCTAATTTAAAAGCCCATGTGGCTTTTCCTGCCTATATGCTTTATGGTACTCTGAGAATTTCCAACAAAAGATGAAGTCAAGAAGACAAAAAGACTGATTATTTTTTTAATGAAACCTAATTCCAAGGTTTGTGATCGCCTGCTCCCCCAAAAAAATCAAAAGTAAACGTACTGGATAGAAGAAAACAAACAACCCAATTATAAAATGGGCAAAAGATATGAACAGACACTTCACAAAAGAAAACATTCAAGCAGCC
>NW_007045420.1:0-754 GCF_000164805.1 Carlito syrichta
CATTCTCTGTTAAAGATATGAAATAGATGTGTTGGATGTCTAATTTAAAATTCCTATTCAGTAATAAGTAAATGATGAAAAGTGGATAATCAAGCAACATATTTTCATTAATCATATTCACCAATGACAAAGGCCAGAAGTCAAAGAGAAATACTGAATATTGTCCAACACACACACACACAAAAAGCCTGGTGACTGAAAATGGACAAATGTTTTACTGAATTTCTGGTTGGTAACTCAGTCATAATATTTTTATTTGCCTTAAGGAACTGCCAAATTGTTGCTGAAGAGTAAGTAGTCCAAAATTAGACATCAGCTCCCTGAGAGGACACATGACACAGGGAACACATGAACTCTACAAAACATTTATGTATCCTTCAAGGAACTGGCTATAGGCAGCCACCAGCTTTTTAAGTTCTGTTTTCCATGAATAAGTTTACAGCTCTTTAAATGTATAGATAATCAAATTCTTAGAATTAAAAATCAATATGATTGACAGCAAGCACACAGGCTCTATCTGAAGGGCGCAGGGAACAGTCAGAAGGGCATCTCCTGAGATGGTGCTAAACACTATATAGAACCAAAGACAAAAAAGGCCCTAAGCTCTGGCTTTTCCCATGCATGCAAAGTTTAAACCTGTGCTCAAATAACTTCTCCCTAAAGGAATACTACCTCATAGTCTCCTCCAGTAAAACCCAAACACAACACTGGCCAGCCCCTGCAAGGTCCATAAATATACCCCTCTTCCCTGCAT
>NW_007045421.1:0-1090 GCF_000164805.1 Carlito syrichta
GGCCATTAATCAAGCATAAACAAATTTCATAATTGAAATTTTCCCAGGCACCTTCTCAGACCACAGTGGAATCAAAATAAATATCAACAACAACAAAGCTCCCCCCAAACCCACAAAGACATAGACACTAAACAGCATGATGCTAAACAACTCCTGGGTCAGTGATGAAATCAAAACAGAGGTTAAAAGATACCTGTAAACAAATGAAAATGAAGAACCATCTTACCAAAACCTCTGGGACACCATGAAAGCTGTAGTAAGAGGGGAATTCATATTCCTACAAACACACATGAAGAAAATGGAAAGATCACAAGTTAACAACCTAACAAGTCACCTAAGGAAGATGAAAAAGCAAGACCACCAAACTCTAACTTCAGCAGAAGAATCCAGGTCGCCAAAGTAAAAGCCCAAATCCAGGACATAGAAGACAAAAAAAAAAATACAAAAAATAAATGAAATAAAAAGCTGGTTCTTTAAAAGGATAAACAAGATTGATGGTCCCCCAGCTAGACTGACCAAGAAAAAGAGAGAAAAAGCCCAAAAAACACAATCAAAAACACAGAAGATGAAGTCACATTTGATCCTGAAGAAATACAAAAGATCAATAGAGACTAGTATGTACACTTGTATGGAAACAAACTTGAAAACCTTAAGGAAATGTAGGACTTTCTGTCATCACACAACCTGCCTAGGTTGAAACAAGAAGAAATTGAGACCATAAATAGAGCAATAACAATCAAGGAAATTGACTATGTAATAAGAAAACTACCTCCAAAAAAAACCCCTGGACCAGATGACTTTCCAGAAAAATTCTACAAGACATTAAAGAGGAGCTGATACCAATCCTACTAAAGATATTCCAGGTGATTGAGAAGATGGAACTCTCCCCAAATCATTTTACAAAGTTAACATCACATTGATACCCAAGCCAAGTAAAGACCCAACAAAGAAAGAGGACTACAAGTCAATATATTTGATGAACAAAGATGCTAAAATTCTCAACAATATCCTAGCAAACCAGATTCAGCAACACATCTCAAAAATCACCCATCATGACCAAGTAGGCTTCATCGCTGGGATGCAAGCCTGG
>NW_007045422.1:0-716 GCF_000164805.1 Carlito syrichta
TCAAAAAAGATACAGAAGGCCACTACATAATGATAAAAGGCTCAATCCATCAACAAGAAATATCTATCCTAAACATATATGCACCCAACATAGGTGAACCAACTTTCATAAAGCAACTTCTTGGAAAACTAAAGAAAGATATTGACTCTACCACTATCATAACTGGGGACTTTAATACCCCACTCACAAACCTAGACAGATCATCAGGACAAAAAATCAGTAAGGAGATCCGGAACCTCAATGCGACTTTGGACCAAATGGACTTAATTGATACCTACAGAACACTCCATCCAAAGACCACAGAATACACATTCTACTCATCACCACATGGAACATATTCTAAGATCGATCACATACTCGGCCATAAATCAAGCATAAGCAAATTTAAAAGGACCGAAATTATACCAAACACCTTCTTGGACCACAGTGGAATAAAAATAAACATTGACACCAACAAAGTCCCCCCAAAACCCACAAAGACATGGACACTAAACAGCATGATGCTAAACAACTCCTGGGTCAACGACGAAATCAAAACAGGGATCAAAAGATACCTGGAAACAAATGAAAATGAAGAAACATCTTACCAGAATCTCTGGGATGTCCTGAAAGCTGTAGTAAAAGGGGAATTTATATCCCTACAAACACACATGAAGAAAATGGAAGGAACAGAAATTCACAACCTAACAAGCCACCTAAGAGCTGGAAAGCAGACC
>NW_007045423.1:0-974 GCF_000164805.1 Carlito syrichta
AGATGGTTTTGTGGCTGCATAAGTTCTTAGGGATTGGATATCTGGGAAATATTTTAATTCTCCCTCACTGATGAAGCTTTAGCTTGGCTGGGTAGGTTATTCTTGTTTGAAATTGTTTATCCTTTAGGACTTTGAAGATAGGGCTCCAAGCTCTCCTAGCCTGCAGGGTTTCTGCAGATAAATCTGCTGCTATTCTGATTGGTCTTCCATGGTGGGTGATCTGGCCTTTTTCTCTTGCTGCCTTTAGGATTTTTTCTTTTGTGCCTACTTTATTTAGGTGAATTATTATGTGTCTAGGAGTTGATCTTCTCATTTGTTGTCTTGCGGGGGTTCTCTGAATCTCTTGTGTTTGAATTTTTGTATCACTGATTAGATAAGGGAAATTTATTTGAATGATCTCGTGGAAAGTTTGTTCCAATGTGGTCTCTGTTTCTCTTTCTGCCTCAGGGAGTCTGATCATTCTTAGGTTACGCCTCTTGAGGTAGTCATTCATCTCTTGAAGGTTTTGTTCTGTCTTTTTTAGCTTATTTTCTGTGTTTTTAAGAGTTTGGGTTATTTCTATATTTTGGTCCTCAAGCTCTGAGATTCTTTCTTCTGCTTGGGTAATTCTGCTTTCCATGCTTATCAATTTGTTATTTATTTCTTTATTACTGTTATTAATAAAGAAATAATTATATTTTAAAATATATTATAAAATTATAGTATTCTTTATTACTGTTATCTCAGATATCAGCTCCTTCCTAGTTTCTTCTTGTGTCTCCTCAATTCTTTTTAATCTCTCCATTATTGTTTTGATATCTACATTTGCATTTTCAGACCCTTCATTCTGGGGACTTTTCATTGTTTGTATTCCAAAGTCAGTTTTCTCAGTGTCTACTCTCCCAGGCATCTGGGAGAGACCCATACTCTTCTTTTGGTTTTTCTTCATTTCTGTAGATTTTTCTCCCTTTACTCCTTTCCCTCCCCCTCTTCAA
>NW_007045424.1:0-722 GCF_000164805.1 Carlito syrichta
GGTCCTAAATTAAAAAAAAAAACATTTTTTTTAAATTGGATGTCATTTTAGGTATTGAGAAAGGGTGGTAACCTTGAAAGGAAAAAAGTAACTAGATTATGGCCATGTATCCTGACTTTCTTAAACTTTGGAAAGAATTAGATGAGAAATTTCACCAGCAGACAGTTTTTACTTCATTGCAATGCTGCCTGAGACCATGTTGTAAGAGCAAATCAGGATGACAGGCCAGGAAGAGGAGACTTGAGACCCTTAGCTGACAGCCAGAGCCAAACTCCCAGACTTATTTTTTTATTTTTTATTTTTTTTGAGTTGGAGTCTCACTCTGTCGCCCAGACTGGGGTGCAGTGACCACTCCTGGCCACCGCAGCCTCTCCTGCTGGGCTCCGGCAATCCCTCCGCCTCAGCCTTCCAAGTAGCCGGAATTACAGGCATGTGCTACCACACTGAGCTGATTTTTTGATTTATTGTAGAGATGAGGTCTTGTGCCCAGGCGGGTCTCAAACCCGTGGGCTCAGGCAATCCACTCACCTCAGCCTCCCAAAGGCGCGGGATTACAGGTGAGCCACCGATCCCGGCAACTCCCAGACTTATAAAGGCCATGTTCAGCCCAGTCAACCCTCTACCAATGTGCAACTACATGAATGAGCAAGACCAAAGGAGGACCACCCAACCAACCCACGGCACTGTGAGATAACAAATATTGTGTTAAGTCATTAAATTTT
>NW_007045425.1:0-847 GCF_000164805.1 Carlito syrichta
CATTATCTTCATTTAAGCTAATGCTTTAAACAGTATGTACCGTGTTTTTAAGACAGAGCTTTAAATATATTAGTTTACTACAATTTACCACAGAGCATGGATCTGTGAAATTAATTCTTTAGAAAGCAGAGTCCCTTACCCCAAATTACAAGGAGGCTCCACAAATGTTACAGCTATGTTCATTTTCTTTTGCTAAGACTACACAAATGAGATGTATATAACAAAGGCTTATTGACATAAAGACTCTTGCTTGTAAAACAGTTGAATCAATATTACTAAATAAGACAGTACATGAGTAATTTCATCCAGATTTATACAGCACCTAGAATATTATTGTCAACTCCAGGTATTTCAACAAAGTTTCTATGTAAAGACATAATCTTGACTAAATTAAAATCAGAGTTTTCTACTGCTTAACTTTGATGAAACACTGTCATGTCTACTGACAAACAAAAAATTAAGTTTCATCCTCTATAATGCAAATTACCAGCAATTTGGTACAATTTTTTCCCTAAGATTTCTTTCAGCTAGTTAAAGAATGGAAGTGAATTCTAAGTTAGGGTTTTCATTTAAATTCAGATTACATTTTTAAAATGGAAGCTAATTTTTTTTTGAAGTTAGAAAAAAATGTTATTTTGGATCTAAACGTGTTTTCCTGGATACAGTCTAGCACTCTAAAACAAAATGGAATAATATTAAAATATGCATAGAAATAATTCATAGGTCAAATTCAATAGTCATGTCAGAATAAAAACATATGTTAACATAAAATTGTTTATGAATCTTGATAGATCATTACCCGTAGAAACTAAAGTAGAATACATTTTAAATCAAAATTTAACATTAA
>NW_007045426.1:0-1140 GCF_000164805.1 Carlito syrichta
GGCTGGACTGAGGGTTTCCTACTAACATGAGACAGCACAAGTAGTGGCCAAGAAGCTCCTAGAAGACATCATGCCAAGGTATGGCTTCCCTATCCAGATAGGTTCAGACAATGGACCAGGCTTCATCTCTAAGGTAACACAGGGGCTAGCTCAGGTTCTTGGGGCAGATTGGAAGTTACATTGTGCATATAGACCCCAAAGTTCAGGACAGGTAGAACGTATGAATAGAACATTAAAAGAGACCCTAACTAAACTAACCCTGGAGACTGACGGTGACTGGGTGGCTCTCCTCCCCTTCGCCCTCTATAGGGTATGCAATTCCCCCTATAAAATGGGCCTCACCCCTTTTGAAATCATATTTGGCATTCCACCGCCTATTATTCCAAATTTAAAACCTGAGGTACTTGTTGAATTTGATGATCAGCAACTCCTTTTTTCCTTAAAAGCACTGCAAAGGACACATGAACAAGTGTGGCCTGCACTAAAGGCCCTCTACGAAAACGGGCTGCCTCTGAATCCACACTGCTACCGGCCAGGAGATTGGGTGTACATCTGCAGACATCAGCACCAGACGCTGCAGCTACATTGGTAAGGACCCTACATCGTCATCCTAACGACACCCACCACACTCAAAGTGGATGGGATCGTCCCATGGGTCCACTACACACACGTCTGACCAGCAGACCCCTTCGCAGTGTTAAAGGACTGTGTCTCAGAATGGAAAAGCGTACTGGACAAGGACAATCCTCTAAAGCTAAGAGTGCGCCGCTCTCACTTATCCCCCTAAGACTAATAGTATATATATCATGTTTCTTATGTAATGCCATAGCCAACCCACAATCTATTTGGGATACAAAATACCAAGAGGAAATTGATGCTGCCACAGAAATCCAACCACAACCCAAACCCCTAGTAAACCCACACCAGCCCCAGAACTTAACATGGAAGGTCGTAGATCTTACCACAGGTACCATCATTTGGCAGGCATCCAACATAACCCCTCCTAGAACCTGGTTTCCAACTATAACTGGGGACTTAAAAGACTTTTTCCCGAGAGATGTCTGGAAATGTTCCCACCCTGAAACAGTCCCCAAAAGTGCCCACACCACCCAGATCCATTACATGTGTAAAAGGCGGGCC
>NW_007045427.1:0-924 GCF_000164805.1 Carlito syrichta
TTTATGCAACCAAAACCCTGAAAGACTGAGCTTCAGATGTAATGTTTTGCATTCCCTAGGCACACTGCAGAGAAATATCTTTAAAAAAAATACATTCACAGCTGTCCTTTAAAACAAAACAAAACAAAAGAAATATCCACACATACGCATACAACACATCAAAGCCGACCCTCTGTCAACCAGCATTTCTATAGAGACATTCTTTCCATGATTGAAACATAAGCTCCAAAGGTTAAAGAAGAGGAAAAGCAGTCAAATAGCACTGCCCAGGAAGCCAGTAGTACTAGCTAGCTGTACTCTCTTCTAGTCTTCCTGCTACAAAAGACACTGGCCCAACTTCCTCAAACACACACACACCCCGACATAGAGTCTCATGGAATTGCACACATGTGGTAGGAATGTACACACCAATATTGAACCGAGTACAATACCTAGAAACAACAGCACAGGATCCACACTAAAACATGCACGTATCAGTGTGCACCCATCGTGCACACGACACGACACACAGACACGCAGCCACTTAGACCCACATGCATGCGCCGTCCACCTCAAATCAGTGTGGGACACACCATGCATACACATGTAGAATGTTTGAGCTCTGAAATGCCGAACATACACACAGACTGTGCACAGAGTTATTTATAAAATTCCAAAGGTGGAAGAATGGGGAGCGAGCGGTAATTGCTACACAGTGGTCTCCTGAGAGGCAGAGACTGGAGGTAGGAGGTGCCAAGTGCTTCACCGATGGAGAGAAGCACAGCCCAGTCCAGTGAGCACAGTACTGGGAGAAGTGTCTTGGGGGTTTCTGACGTGGGGTCCCGGAGAGAGTCCCTGCAACCCTCGGTGCATGCGCATGCGTGCGTGCGCACGCACCCCCACCCACATACACACACACACACACACACACACACACACACACAC
>NW_007045428.1:0-797 GCF_000164805.1 Carlito syrichta
GAAAGAGATGGACTATAATAGTTATGACATCATAGTTTCAAAGCTACGTTCTCAAAACCGTACAAATGTTCATCCACGAGTTTCAAAAACATATTTGAGAGTCATCAGAAAATGACGAAATATGAATAACGTACATTCACATGGTTGCATGTAGGAAACCAAATTTTTCTCAAAACCAAATTCATGCTTACCATGATATGACCTCCTATACTGCGATAAAAGAAGTAAAACAAGCTACTTTTTTGGAAATACAGGCAAATAGGCTAAAATGAGGTTAAAATACTATACCTTGATAATTAAGTTAATATTTACCTTCAGCTAAATGCCAGAAATTTCGTATCTTTAGTCAGATAGTAAGCATAAAAAGAACAATTTTATTATGATTTTGGTATGCTTCCTCCATTAAAAACTTAAGGTTATATGATTGCAAACTTAGAGAATATAATGAAGAAACTTATACCCCTTTACTAATGAATACAGAAAGGGCCAAAATCACCTCAATTGCTATTTCTAACAATAGGCACAAAAGCAGTGTTCTGTTTAACTTGGTTTTCGCTAAGACTTTGTCATGCCTGTGTACATCAGTGATATTGGTCTGTGGTATTCTTTGTTTTTACTTTGCGTGTGTCTGTCTTGTTTTGCTATCAGAGTAGTTCTGGGCTCATGTAGTCAGTTGGGGAATTATTTCTGCCTCTTCGATTTTGGTGAAGAGTTAAATGAAACTTATATTTGCTTTTCACCTGCTTGGACAAATTCAGCTGTGAAGCCATCAGGCCCTAGGCTCTTTTTTTCCTCCC
>NW_007045429.1:0-1375 GCF_000164805.1 Carlito syrichta
CCCTGTGCGATGTGAACAGCACAAGGGAAAAGATGCCTGGGTGGGAGACCAGGATTCATGTATGACAGTGGGAACTCTGATCATCAGCGGAATATACTGGATGATTCATCCTTCATTTACTATTTTAAAACTGTTCACCTTTTCCCCAAGGCCATTAACTGTGAAAAAAATGTGGCCTCTGATTTATACTTTATGTTGCTGGTAATTTAGACTTTGGTGATTTTCCAAAAAAAATTGGGAAATAGTTTTGGCAAACATCTTGTCCAAACAAGAATTTCTAAGTGAGATTTGAGTGTCACCACTTCTAAAAGTTCGGTTTTTATTATTTATTTGGAGGGATGTTTACTCTCTGTTGGAAGGAGAGGCTGATGGAGAAGAGACAATACGGGAATCTGACAGCAAGATAGTGCCGGGAGGGTGACAGGGTGGGGGGCCGCATGGGTGGGAGCCACTCTCACCCTTGACACCTGTCTTGGGAGGAGAGGATGTGGCATGGTAACTGATGCCTGGTGCAGGATTCAAATTGGGCATCTCTTCCCCTTCAATTATCCAGTGGTTGATTTTTAAAAACTCTTTAAAATTTGACACAATTCCTAAGTGAGTCATCACAAGTTTGCACAGAGTTCCATTTTGAGCTGCTACCTCACTTGCCCCATGGGAACGAAATAGACTGAGCACTCAGGGAAGCTTGTCAGCTCCCCCAGCAACCAGGAGTCCATCTTTGATGCCAGTGGAGCAACCTGAGGATGAAGGGACCCATGGGAGGGAGCAACACCCTCCCTCCCCCCGTGCTCAGTTTTCAGAGTCTGTCAGCTTCCACCACTGGGTTTTTTGTGTTTGATTGTTGTGCAGTCTTTATTATTTCACGAGGTGGGTGTTACACCATTCCAGGGTCTGGGATGTTTCTCTGTTGGATGTAGAGTTCCCGTGGGACCTAGCATCTTGATGAACTGTATTCAGCCAGGAGAGGAGCAGAGGGGCTGGAGGGACCCACACATGAGGCCAGTGGTCAATTCATGACTCAGCTAAGAAGGAAAGTAATACCCTGATGGCTGAAAGAGTGAGTGCTGCGTGTGGCCACTTCACTCCCAAGGGTCCTGCTGATGTTCTGAATTACCTACAGACAGACTAAAATAGTTTACTGATTTATTTCCTTCTGGTACAAATAATTTGAACACAATTTAAGAAAATACAAAAGTTCACATAAGAGAAATCAACCTTCCATTCAGATTTGACCCTTGGCAATATTCCTCTATTTTTGTTAGACATGTAAATATAATCACAAATAAAGATCATGTTTTATGTTCTGTTTTGTCCCAGACTTTTTCAATCAAAATGATACCCTAAACATTTATTACATTATTTACTGTTCTTA
>NW_007045429.1:2737-3744 GCF_000164805.1 Carlito syrichta
TCTGGGCCATGAGGATGTGTGCTGACCAGTGTCACCAAACTTGCTGTTGGCAGTGCCACTCTGGAATCATGACCAGGAGGTGGGCAGAAAGGACCACTGGACTGAGCAGACATTGGCATTGGTCCCTCCAGACATCAGCACCCCTCAGTGACTGGTTTGCCTACTGGTTTGTCAGTGACCAGAAACATCCCCTAGTGGTGTTCCAACCACTCCTGTAGGAGTATCTCGAATGCTTGGCTTCCTAAGGACAAGAACAGAGTGGCACATATGGCCTCAGGAAGCTGACACACGTGGGGACATGACCTCCCTCGAAGGTCTCACTGCCTTCAGAGATTCATCTCACATGATGGTAAATTCAAGAAATGCTCAGATTTCTACTTTAAATGAAAGCCTAAATTGTGTTAACATGGCAGATACTAACATAGTATACTTTTTAAAGATTTCTGCTACTTAGTTTCAATCAAAACAGTTTCAGTCTTCCCTTTTCTCTAGGCATTTAGGCATGGCAATAATAACTGAAGGGGAAAAGTTCCTGTGTGTTGTTAGGATACATTTAGCATGGGTTCTTTACTCTTTCTGAGACTGCCAGTTCATGTTGTCTGTCTTGTCTAATTAGCCCCAACCATGGTAGGAGGGATCCAGCACGATGCCAGTTTAGCAGATGAGAAGATAGACATTCTTTCCAGGCTGTTAAGCTTCTCCTCTACAGGCACGCAGCAGCCAAATGGCCAAGTTGAGGTTCACGTCCAGGTCATTTTGCTTTTTTGCTATTTTATTTCTTAGCTCTGATAAACAATCTTAAGGAGTAGGACCTCTCAAAAATATATCATCAGATTGGATTTCTATTGAGAAGGCACCTCATTGACACTACTGGAGTTTTGTGATGGCATCATCTTCCAATTAACCATAATAGCACTGTTGGTCAGGTGCATAGGGCTGGGCCTCTTCAAGCACTGCATGTCCTCGGCCCTTGATGAACCAGATGCTTATTTACCTCTTCTTTCTCC
>NW_007045430.1:0-895 GCF_000164805.1 Carlito syrichta
GCCTCACTGAAGGAACACTGCAAGAAATGGTACTCCACCAAGGACGAGAAGGTGATGCTAGGCATCATCACCAAGGTGACCCTCACGCATGTCTCCACCTGGTTCCCCAACGCACGCTGGTGCCTCAAGAAGAAGAGCAAGGTGACGTGGGATGTGAGCAGCAAGGACCAGGAGGACTGTGCCCTCTTTAGCAGTGGCACCAATGGCGACCCAGAGAAGGCCAAGGACGACAATGAGATTGATTTGGAGAGAATTGACATCCACATGATGGCGACCAGAACAACAAAGACGATGAGGACAAGACCGAACTGTGCACACATCCCATGCTCAGGACTCAGGTTCGCAGCTGGCAATGGCTGAGGAGCTCAAGTCCCAAGACTCGCCCCTACGCTCCACTAAGGGGAGCCTGGAGCCTAGCAGTATGTGCCTGCTGAGCCCCAGCTCTGCAGCGGGGGGCCTGCAGGGAGCGTCCCATAGCAAGTACAAGATTTGGGCTCTGATGGAGACTGCCAAGAGCCCCAGTACCTCTTTGGCCTCTGATGGAGTCACACCCAAGACCTCACTGCCTCCACCCACTGACCCTACAGACCCGCACGGGCCCTCGCGGGCGCTGCTCCAGCAATCAGCCTTTCTGCCCATTCACAAACTGTACACCTGCCACATCGGCTTGTCCTCCAACTGGACCAATGGTGTGTTCTTTGCGCAGGGCTTCCTGCTCAACCTACCCTCCTTCTTGGATGTGGGCACACCCCACGGGGTGCCACATGGCCCTCAACTTCCACAGGGCCACTCCACTGAGACAAGGCCTTGGTCTGCAGCAGCCCCGCGATTTCAGATACAGCTCCGCGGGACCATGTCCCGCAGCATAGCAGCTGGGAATGCAGAGGTTGGGAGG
>NW_007045431.1:0-875 GCF_000164805.1 Carlito syrichta
TTAGCGATGTCTTCTCCATCTGGCATGATTGAATAAAAATGCAAGACTTAGGAGAAAAATGAATTCACTCTTAGCTCTCGCCTTTCTTTTCTATTTTTCAACATCTGCTGCTGCTGTTTTCTTCATTCCCATGACTCTTAATCATTTTTTTTTCTGGTTTAAAATTACATTCATCTCTAGGGGTGTCCTCCTCACTATTTGCTAAATAACGCAGTACACAGTGTCACATCATGTTCTGCTTCTGTCCCTGGTGAGGACAAAAGTGGAACCTATGTGAGACATTGTGAGACCGAGTTGTCAGAAGTTCTCCAGTGCTGCCTCCACTGAAGGCCTTAGTCCTAGACTTTGTAAAAAAGAGCTTTAATCCAGGGTAAAGTTAATAAGAGCCCCTGAGGTTTTGAACTGAGTGCATATCCAACCCCTTGAAGGCTCAAGATAGACAGAGAACTTGGGTAATCTCTAGAGGCCCCCCTTCCACTTAGGTTGGCTGAGTACTTTCATGAAGCAACACATGCCAAGAAATCTCATAGACACTAACATAACTGGCTTTCTTCCAAAAGTGTCACCTCTTGGCTGGAAGTCAACATCACAGTTCACCACATCAGATATTATACCCCAGCAATAGGGAAGGCCTGATCCCAGACCCCAACTAGCACCACTTTTCAAGACACACCTGTCATTCAAGACACTGTGAACCAGTGCAAGGTACTTAGCACAGGACTGCCACAAATGACAATTGAGAAACTCACCATACCAGGGCCTTATATAGCCAAAGCAACCAAAGTGTGCCTAAGCCAGCAAACTACCAACCTTAAATAAAAAGAATAGTCTACCCAAATGAGAAGGAACAAAAATTAATAACTCTGAGTACTAAA
>NW_007045432.1:0-1470 GCF_000164805.1 Carlito syrichta
AGTTTGATATACCCCCATTTTTAAATTTTTGCTTTTGTTACCTGTGCTTTTGAGGTCTTATTCATAATGTATTTTCCCAGACCACTGTTCTGAAGTGTTTCCCCTATGATTTTTGCTAGTAGTTCTATATTTTGAGTTTTATATTAAAGTCCTTAATATGAATTGAGTTTGTTTTTGTTTATTGTAACAGATAAAGGTTTATTGTTTTCATTTTATGCATGAGTATTTAGTTTTTAAGGCACCATGTATTGATGATTGTTCTTTTCTCAATGTGTGTTCTTAGCACATTTGTTGGCAATAACTTTCTTATATATATGGGTACATATTTCAATTTTTTATTCTGTTTTGTTGTTGCAGATGTATGTTTTTATGCCAGTACCAAGCTGTTTGATTACTGTAGATTTGTAATATAGTTTGAAATCAGGTAGTGTGATACCATAATATATGCAGCTTGGATTTTTCTCAAAATTGTTTTGGCTATTTGAGGTATTTTGTAGTTCCATACAAATAAGATTAGTTTTAATTTCTGTGAAAAATGGAATTAGTAATTTGATAGAATTGCATTAAATCTGTTGATTGCTTTGAGAAGTATGGTCATTTTAACAATATAAATTATTACAATCTGTGAATATGAGATGCCTTTCCATTTTTTATGCCTTCTTCTTCAATTTTATTAATTAATTAATTTATTTGGTTAAAAAAAAGTCACTCTGTTACCCAGGCAAGTACAGTGGTATAATCATGGCTCACTAAAGCCTTAACATTTTGGGCTCAGGTGATCCTTCTTCCTCAGTCCCCTAAGTTGCTGGGACTACAGTCCAGTGCCACCATGCCCAGCTAAATTTTTTTATTTTTTGCAGACATAATGTTATATTATGTTACCTTTGTTGGTCTCAACTCCAGTGTTCAAGCAATCCTATTGCCTTAGCTTTCCAAATTCTGGGATTACAGGTGTGAGTCATTGCACCTGGCCCTCAATTTATTTATTTTATTTATTTATTTATTTTTATTTCTTTGCGTTGGAGTCTCACTCTGTCACCCAGACTGGAGTGCAGTGACCGCTCCCGGCCACCGCAGCCTTGACCTGCGGGGCTCCGGCGATACTTTCGCTGGAGCCATCCAAGTAGCAGGAACTACAAGCGCGCGCGACCATGCCCGGCTCATTTTTGATTTATTGTAGAGATGAGGTCTCGCCAAGTTGCCCAGGCGGGTCTCGAACCCGCGGGCTCAGGCAATCCACTCACCTCAGCCTCCCAAAGGCACGGGATTACAGGCTGAGCCACTGAGTCCGGCTTCAATTTATTTTTTAATCAATGTTTTGTAGTGTTTATTATAAAGATTTTTCACTATCTTGGTTAAATTATTACAAGGGTTTTTGGGTAACTATTGCAAAATAGATTTTTATTTTAACTTTTTTCTACCTTTTTTTTGCTATTGATGTGTAGAAATTCTTATGATTTTTGTATGTTG
>NW_007045432.1:3781-4708 GCF_000164805.1 Carlito syrichta
GTGTCCATTTGTACAGATTTTATTTTTTATTTTGAATATGTGGGGTACAATTCAGGGTTAGCTATACAAATGCTCATATAAGGTACTCTTGATGAGGTATGATCCCCTTTCCCTGGCAGTTTCCACTGCTGTAATCCTGCCCACCCTCCTCCCCTGGTAGTTTCCTACTACTGAAAATCTATTTTTTATGTTATTATGATTGTTGTTCAAGGCCTGCTTATGAGTGAGAACATGTGATATTTGGTTTTTATTTTTATGAGAGATGACTCAGTATTATAGACTAAGACCATCCATGCTGTTGAGAGGTTCATAATTTTGTCCTTCTTTATGGCTGAATAATATTCCATCTTGTGAATGCACCACATTTTTTTATCCAGTCCTCTTTCCATGGGCAACATGGTTGGTTGGTTCCATGTTTTTGTTATTGTGAATAATGCTGCAATAAACATAAGTGTGCAGATATTTTTTCATAAAGTGATTTAAGTTCCTCCAGATATACTCCCAGTAGTGGGATTGCAGGCTCATAAGGGAGGTTAATTTTTAGATATTTTAGGAATCACAAAACTGTTTTCCACAGAGGGTTGTACTAGTTTGCACTCCCACCAATAGTGTAGACATATTCCCTTTTCCCTGCATCCTCTTTAGCATCTGTTTTTTTTTTTTTTTTTTGAGTTATCAAAAATGGCCATCCTGACTGGAGTTAGGTAGTATCTCAGTGTGGTTTTAATTTGCATTTCTTTGATGACTAGTGAGTCTGAGTATTTTACCATGTATCTCTTGCTTGCTCATATGTCTTTTTTTTAGAAGTGTCTGTTTATATATTTTGCCCACTTTGTAATGGGGTTGTTTATTTTTTTCTTTTCAGCACATTTGTGTTCCTTTTAGATCCTAGATGTTAGACATTTGTCAGATATACAGTTGGCAAAT
>NW_007045433.1:0-1279 GCF_000164805.1 Carlito syrichta
TCACAGCGGATATGGAGATGGGTCTGATTAATAACATTGCTTGAGAAATATGAAGTTGAGATAAATACTCTCATTAAGTAGTTACTGGAAGAGACTCTAGTAGAATGATAAGTATCATTGTGGCCTATGACTCCAAATTAATAGCACAAAGTTCATGAGTTGTAATGTTGGTTCTGAGAGCCATGTAGATTCAGTGGAACAATCCTCATACCAACTCTCTGACCATCAGTAGAATTATGAGATGAACCATTAAGCATGTGGAAAGCTTAGGAAGACTCGTAAGTCCAAAAGGGAAACACTGCTCTCTCTCTCTTTCCCTTGTGGTACTTTAAGCCATTGCCCACCCTTCAGTCTAGGCTGTAAGAAAAATATCTTGGTCAGATGATTAGAGACAGAAATAGGTGTGTTCAGGGACCTGAAGGAGAGAGTTAAGTAGAAGGCTCAGGGGACCGACTGAATCTCAGATAGTCTCAAAGGGGGCAGAGGACATGACAAATAACTACACATACTGAAGAAACCAGCACCTGCGACATAAAAAATCACTTGGAAAGCTAATGCTGTGAAGTATTTTGTATTTTGGAAGCTTAAAACAACAGCTTCAGTCACATTGAAATTGGAACTATGAAGATCTCTAATTCCTAAAGTTTAGCATTCTGCAAACTTTAGGTTATATACAGGACCCCTATCTATCCCCATACACAAAAATTAACTCCAAATGGATCAGAGACATAAATGTAAAACCTCAAACCATAAGAATCTTATAAAATGAAGGACATACCCTCATGGAAATTGGAACTGGCATCCAATTCCTGAACAAAACCTGAAACCCACAGACCATAAGAGATAAGATAGACAAGTGGGACCTCATTAAACTGACAAGCTCCTGCAAAGTCAAAGAAACCATCAAGAGAGCAGGGAGACAGCCTACAGACTCAGAAAAAGTATTTGCCAACTCCAGGTCTGACAAAGGCTTAACATCCTGGATCTACAAGGAACTGAAACGTACTGAAAAGAAGAAAACAAACAACTCCATTATAAAATGGGCAAAAGATATGAACAGACACTTCACAAAAGAAGACATTCGAGAAGCCAACAAACACATGAAGAAATGCTCAACCTCACTAATCATCAGGGAGATGCAAATCAAAACCACACTGAGATACCACCTAACTCCAGTCAGAATGGCAATTATCAACAACTCAAAAAATAACAGCTGCTGGAGAGGGTGTGGTGAAAAGGGAACACTTCTACACTGCTGGTGGGAGTGTAAGCTAGTGCA
>NW_007045434.1:0-940 GCF_000164805.1 Carlito syrichta
CTACATTTTTATAGTGTTTAAAAATTCATTTTATTTATATTATCATTTCATCTGAATTTCTTTAACTATTTTTACGTACTTCTGTAAACAAGCTTTTTTATAATTTTGTAATCTCTATGTTTTCTGAGCCCCTACATATTCACTGATTTTTGTTTATTATGAGCCACTTTTTTAATTCAGATATTCCATATTTTTAGTGTTACTTTGTTGAGTGTCTAGGTTCTAATACCTTTCTTTTAAGAATGTTTAGCTTTTTTAAAGCTAATTTCAAATTAGTCTAATCCTTTTTAGCACTCTTTAAAATTTTTTTATATGACTACTCTTTGATGACCTTCTATTTGCAAATAATTTGTCCTTCAGGCTTCTCCGTTGTATGTCCTAGATGAACACAAGGGAGTCTTTTTTTTTTTTTTTGCTTTTCAAAGTTCAAAATATTCTTAACCATTTTTCTAACCCTCTGTGAGCGATGGGAGTTCTTAATCTTACAACTCGTGTTTTATTCTTTATAACTTTTGTACTTTTACTTTACACAAGAGGGGCCAAACATCTAGACTAGCCTAAAGGAGACACCTATTCAGATTTATGGATTTTTGTGTTTGGGAGTTTTTGCATAACTTTTCTTTTTTATAAAACTCTGCTCCACAACTTGAAACCGCCTCCTTTGATTTCCACTTCAACTCAGTGAGATTTCCCAGACTGTATTTGGGTTCCCAACCTCTGGGGAATATTTGTAAACTATGCATTTGACAAAATACTAATATCTAGAATCTACAAGGACTCAATCAACCGAGAAGAAAAAACAACCCTATTAAAAAAGTGGGCTAAAAGCATAAACAGAAAACATGAGTTGTTACCAAATATGTTTTAGTTGCCCATATTACTAATTATCAGAGAAATTCAAGTTAGAGCCACGATAAGATATCATCTTACATCTTTCAGA
>NW_007045435.1:0-806 GCF_000164805.1 Carlito syrichta
TCACTCGCTGGCCGACTAGTGAGCTCATCTGTAGGCTCACTCGCCGACGGACAAGTTAAGTAAGCTAACCGGTCTGCTGACTTGCCTAGCAACTATTTAAGTCAGCTAACAAATCGACTACTAGGCCAACTGATCAGCTGAGAAGTTAGGTCAGCTACCTTGTGGGCCAACTCATTAGATCAGCTAAATCATCAGCCAACTAGTCAGCCGACTAGTTAGGTGAGCAAATGAGCCAGCCAATTAGTTAACTGAGCTAACTTGTGGGCCAACACATCAGTCAAATAAGTAATCCCAATAACTAGTCAGCCAAGTAGATGGACGACTTGTTAAGCCAGCTAACAAGTCAGCCGAGTACTCAGCCAATGTGTTAAAACAGATAAATAGTGGTCTGCATCGTCTCCCAACAAGTTGTCACCTAGCTAACTCGTTACCCAACTAATTAAGACAGTTAGTAAACTCGTTTATCAAATAGTTAAAAAAATTAGCTAACAACTAACTAAGTCACCTAGCTAACTCTTTAGCCAAATAGTAAAGTCAGCAAGCTAAGTCAACTATCTAATTAGCTAGCTAAATGAGTCAGCTAGCTAAGACAGCTAACTCACTCAGCTACTAAAGCTGCTACCTAAATAGTTTGCTAACTAGTTAAGTCAGCTAGTTATTCAGCTAGCTAAATAGTTAGCTAACTATTTAATTCAAGTAGTTAAGTCAGCTAGCTAACTAGTTAAGTCAGCCATGTAAGTCAGCTAGCTAAGTAGTTAAGTCAGCTAACTAAGTCAGCTAGTTGAGTCAGGTATCTATTTAGTAAA
>NW_007045436.1:0-677 GCF_000164805.1 Carlito syrichta
ATACTAACACATCATACCTGAAAATTGTTTTCTTTCCTCCAGATCAGAAAATGCCTTTCGTTTTTTTCTGTATATTAATAATCCCTCTAGGAAGCTCTTCTGGCCAAAATACGTTAATTGTCTCAGGAACTTGAGATCCAAAGAGTTAATAAGTGAGAGGTTTGCTTTACAATTACGATGGTTCAGTCTATCATTAGGCAATATACTCTCAATCTAGGATCATGAAGAAATTATCACCAGAATCACCTAAGCCCAAAGCCTGGGGATCACCCATTCTACCTCACTGCCTCTTTACCTTCTATCAAACCAGTTCCCAAAATTGGTCTGCCCTACCTTTACAACCTTCTTTCTCTCCATCCTCTCTGTTCTTGCCATAGCCCAAGTCCTCATGCATTCTAAAAGGACTACAAATCCTCTCTCTGACTTTGTACCTGTGCTCTTATCATCCAATCTCCAGACCAGCAGTCTCCAAGTTAAAGGGAAGGGTGCATCAAGAGACCAAAGTCTGCATATTTAAGTGATGCTATAACTAAAACCTTTATAAATATATATGGTTGCACTTGTACAATCTCCATTTGAGTCCTCTTTGAGTCTACTTGATCCGTAATCAGTTGCTAAACAAGTGTTTGTCATTTCTTTCATGCACACACTGAACAATGAATAGGAGTTTTGGAAGG
>NW_007045437.1:0-2077 GCF_000164805.1 Carlito syrichta
CCACTTTTCCATGTAGAAATTATTCCCTTATTAAATTATTTAAATAGATCTTCTTAGTGAAGAACCTTGGAAAAAGTATATTCTTTTAGGAGAGTCCCTGAAAGAACTTGAATGTTGAATAAATTCAACTTTAAGAAAGAGCACTTTACAGTTTTTGTAAGGGAAAAAATTCCAGGTTTCCTGGGGATGACTGCCACATGTAAACTGAAATTAACATTTGTAGTTTTCTCTGTCTAAATTATATGTAGCTGATCAGAGCTTGAACTACTGATGATTTGGAAGATGGGACTTGCAATATATTGGTGACCTTAGGTGACAGTCTTGGGAATGAAATAAGATCTGAATTTCCATATCTGAAAAGACTTCTGTCTTCTGTGTACCTGGGAGAATTGATCTAAAACAACCAACTCTTAAGATATATCCTAGGATTAGACTTTAAATTAAAAGGAACAAAAGGCCATCTGAGCCTCCTAGCCAAAAAATAAGTAATTTTAAAATTAAAATGCATTATAAATGAATATACGCATAATGGAAAGATGGCCTCATACTTCTTTTTTAAGCAAAAGATATTTTTACTTTAGGGTTGTGGGATGCACGTCAAGATTTGCTACATAAGTAAGTCGCATGCAGGTGAGGTGTGGGTCTCTAGTCAGCCCTCTTTCCCTGGTGGTGTATCTGGTACCCAATGGGTGGTGGTTGTATCCTCTTTCCCCCTCCCTCCATCCTCCCCCTCCACCCCATGAGCAGTGCCCAGCATTTGCTGTTTCCCCCTTTTTTCCCACATGCCCAAAGTTTAGGGCCCATTCCTGAGAGCATGTGGCACTTGGTTCTTTGTTTCCTTGATAGTTCACTTAATATGATGTCCTCCAGCAGCATCCATGCTGCTGCGAAGGTCATGACTTTGTTCTTTATGACTGTATAGTATTCCATCGTGTGTATGTACCACATTTTCTGTATCCAGTCCACTTTTGATGGGCATCTGGATTAGTTCCATGTTTTTTTACTAATGGAATAGTACTGCAATGAACATACTTGTGCAGATGTCTTTCTGGCACAGCAACTTATATTTTTCTGGGTACATTCCCAGAAGAGAGATTGCTGGATCACATGATACCTCAATTTTTAGTTCTTTGATAAAATGCCACGCTGCATTCTGCAGAGGTTGAACTAGCTTACATTCCCACTGACAGTGTAGAAGTATTCCCTTTTCTCTACAGCCTTGCAAACCTCTGTTGTTATTTGACTCTTTAATGATAGCCATCCTGACCAGTGTGAGGTGATATCTCATTGTAGTTTTGATTTGCATTCCTCTAATGATAAGCAAAGCTGAACATTTTTAATATATTTATTAGCCGCTTGAATTTCTTTGAGAAGTATCTGTTTATAAAGAGACACCTCATGATTCTTGATAGCAACATGAAGCAAGAAAAAAACAGAAAAATCTTTTCAAGAAAATAAAAATGAGCAATCATTTTAATTAACTGTGAAATATTGACTAAGTAAATATCTCATAGTGATACTCAAGATTATTTGTGAGCTGCAGTTTGAGTAAGTTTGGAAAAATACTGCCGTTCTTTTTTTCTTTTTTTGAGTTGGAGTCACACTCTGTCATCCAGACTGGAGTGCAGTGGCCGCTCCTGGCCACCACAGCCTCGACCTGCTGGGCTCCGGCTATCCTTCCGCCTCAGCCTTCCTAGTAGCTGGAATTACAGGTGCGTGCTACCACGACCGGATGAATTTTGATTTATTGTAGAGATGAGGTCTTGCCCAGGCTGGTCTTGAACCCGCGGACTCAGGCAACCCACTCGCCTCAGCCTCCCAAAGCACGGGATTACAGGCTGAGTCACCGAGCCCGGCCGATACTGCCGTTCTTAAGAAAATTCTTGAACATATCCTTGATTGATAAAGGCTGCTTTTTCACCACTGTGCAAAACAGCCATGTAACTAAAAACTATCTGTACCTCCAAAACTGTTGAAATAAAAGTTTAGAAAAATAACGCTTTCAAATGTTTCCACAAAAAGTACATAGAAAATAACACGTTTGGATTTTTTATACAAGTAAAAGACATTTTTAAAA
>NW_007045438.1:0-775 GCF_000164805.1 Carlito syrichta
ACCAGAAGAGCCAATTATGTAAGTCCCACAGACCCAACAACTATGACTTCGGATGTTAGAGACAGGAAGTAGGCGAGTGCTGTGCCAGCTGAAGTGGGGGAGACAGAGAGAGAGAGATAGAGAGATCATACTTTCTATGCCTTTTTGTTCTGTTTGGACCCTCAAAAAATTGGATGATGTGTGCCCATATTGGTGAGGAAGGATTTTCTTTACTCAGTCTACTTATTTGAATGTGAATCTCTTCTGAAAACTCCCTCACAGACACATTCAGAAATAATGTTTATCAGCTATCTGGGCATTCTTTCGCCCAGTTAAGCTCACATATAAAATTACCCATTCTACTATCAAAGTCTACGTCTCTCTAAAATATGCATAGTAAACTCAATGTTGGCACAAAATTAATTTTTCCCACAGAGTTCTTCTAAGTGTTCTGGTTCTTCATTCTTCATTTCTCTGAGAATTTTGGTTGCAAAATTTGGTAAAAATGCCAGTGTCTTTCAAAGAGTTAAGATTTCAACAGAACTTAGGCTTCTCCACAGGGATTCAGGTCTGGATGCTCAGCTAGTTTGGAATCCCAGACTTTTTTTTCCCTAGGATCACATAGCTCTTTACCCTTCAAAACCACAACAGTGAGGTTTTTATTCCTTTCTCTGAATGGTGCCTACTTAGCAACAGCCACACACTGAGAATTTGCCTGGTGTGGCCTTCCTTAGAGAACAAATCCAAGATTTCCCTTCAACACAGCTTGCTATCACAGTTAGACTAAAAAGGCTAA
>NW_007045439.1:0-775 GCF_000164805.1 Carlito syrichta
GATAATGCAAGTTGGTAATACAGGGGGAATGGGTGAGGGCACACAGGAACCCTGTATTATCTTTGCAATTTTCTACAAATTTATAATTATTCCAAAATAAAGCTTTCAAATCCTCATCCCAGTCTTTAATCAAGACTCTCTCTTTTGAGGTCTAACCATATTTTCATGATATTCCAAACTACTGTACTTTCTATTTTCTTCCAATTTACTTGAAAAGCTTAAATACCCTTTTTATCACTTGTCATCAATTATGAATCTTAATCTTTAAACCAAACAAAAGATTTGCCTTGACAATACATATGCAAATTCAGCTCTGTCATTTTTTTTCCCTGCTGATATTAGTTGGTATACATTCATAATATTAGAATTTAAATGACTTTTTCTGACTAGAAAAATACTTTCCCTCTGACTTGCAACCTCTAGGAATCATCCTGGGTCCACTGCTAATGTAGAGAAAGAATATGAGCACATATGATGATGTCTATCAAGGTCCATTTAACTTTGTAGGAAGTGTCTTGTGGCCCTGAAGACTGTCAGTGCAGGGCAGCCTGAAATAACATCCTGTTCTTCACCAGTTATTAAATAAGTTTAAAATTTATGGTTCTGGTGAATATTTTGGCTTTTTATGTGTCACTTATTAACTAAGAATATTTCCCTGGGGAGATTTACTTGACTAAAATGCATTAAAATTACTTGCATCAGTGAACTATATATAGTGAAACTCTGTATAAATTATGTAGGAGGGGATTCAAAAATAACAAGGTGACAAAGCTTA
>NW_007045440.1:0-1025 GCF_000164805.1 Carlito syrichta
CCAGCGACAACCGTTCAGCCGACCTTGTTTGGCCTTCTACGATACTCCTGTAAGGCCACTTTTTTTTGGAGTTGCAGTCTCCTTCCTTTACCCAGGCTGAAATGCAGCGGCACACACTCTCACAGCCACTCCAGCATCCACCTTCTGGGCTCCGGTGATCCTTCCACCTTCGAATGATGAGTAGCCTGGAACTACAAGTGCGTGCTATCATGCCCAGCTACTTTAAAAATTTTAGCGTAGAGACGAGGCCTCACCGAGTTGCTCAGACCGGTGTCAAACACGCAGGCTCAGACAATCCACGACCTCGGCTTTCCAAAGTGCGGGGATGACAGGCTGAGCCACCAAGCCCAGCCCGTAAGGCCATCTTTACAAGAACGCCTTCCCTTTTATGACCACTTCTAGTAGCAGTCCATTCATTCACCCTCTGTCTGTGTTCCTTGACCGTCCATCTCCTCTTGTCCTTGTGGGATTCAGACTCGAGCTGCCTCTCTCCCTACTGTGATCGTCCTGACACATATCCCAGTCGTCCAGAAGGATGTCTTTCTCACCATCGTAACGAACGTAACAGTCATTCTGTGTGACGAGGGGAACCTCATGCTGGTGTAAGACCGGAGGGCGGGAAGGAGGTGGAGTACTCAAGCTGGACACAGAGGGAGAAAAGGCAGGACAAGAGGACCGGGGGCGGGTCTCAGAGAGGCCCCCGAGGCAGCGGGGAGGAAAACCAGGGAACGCTCCCGGCGCCTTCCCCTCCGCTGGAAGGAGAGGTTCCAAAAGGAAGGTTCAACCAAGTAGGCCGGGGGGTTTTTTTTGGGGGGGGGGGGCAGCGTTTTCAACAAAATTCTTTGTACATGAAAACACTGTCATTGCATCTTCTTAGATTCGAAAACCAAGACAAGGAGCATCACGGACAGAAAACACCCGCCGGTCCTCGTGTGTGCCAGCGTCTGTCGATTCGCGCGTCGGGCTGTTTTCTCCAGGGTGGGTGGGGAGTTGGGAAGAGGCACGAGGGGACACTTTCGATTCCC
>NW_007045441.1:0-1074 GCF_000164805.1 Carlito syrichta
CGCCTCCGCCCACGGAGGAGCGGGAGCCCCCGCTGAGCTGCCAACCGCGGGACCGGCCCTGCGCGCCGCCGCGGATCGTGGAGCCGGGTGCTCCCCACTGCCACAGACCGCAGAGCCTAGCTCCGCGCCGCCTCCGCGGATCACAGAGTCGGGACCCAGCACAGCCAAAGACCACGGAGCTGCCAGGGCACCAGGGCAGCCGCTGGCCACGGAACTTGGCCCCTGGCACCGCGGCCTGCTGTGGAGCCCCCAGCGGCGCCACAGACCAAGCCTGGCCCCTGCGCCTCAGGCCTTGCAGTGTTGGTGTCCCGAGAGCATAGGAGGGAACTTTGGTGAGGCCGCTCCTGGACATTGACCACAAACGCTTCTCCTGAGGACCTGGTAGAGGAGATACCATGTGACAGAGCAGATGAGAAGGTCCTGTCTATTAGCAAGATTGGATTGTCCACCGAAGATATGACTCCAGCAGTGACAAGGAAAACACTTAAGATATCACCAAGTCCTCTTGTCCTTCAAGGAGAAGACACGGAGGTTATAAAAGATAGAGAAGAACAGGAAGAGGAAA
Source organism: Carlito syrichta (assembly GCF_000164805.1). Lineage (NCBI taxonomy): Eukaryota > Metazoa > Chordata > Mammalia > Primates > Tarsiidae > Carlito > Carlito syrichta. Next base: position 566 of record NW_007045441.1, read on the forward strand.
TGTGAATATGGAGCAGGTGGGATCAGTGAGGGGTATTCTGACTCAGGACTCCTCCATCAAAAGTGAATATTTCGGACGGGGCAAGATGGCGACGGCATAGGTGAACTTGTGAGATTCTCTGAACGTGAGTTCCCCAAAAAGGCTATCACTTCGCTACCCCCATCCCCCAGCCCACCACCAACCGCGCTGGGGGCAGGCCCGGGAACTTCAGTCCCACGCAAGGCCAGATATTGCGCCCCCGCCCCACTGCTGCCGTTCTACTCGTGTGTGGAAGTCTCCGGTCCCAGCCCCCTCCAGATCCCTCCCCGGCTGCATTGTCTCCAGCCCGGGCACCCGGCATCAAGCCGCCGGTCACACAGGGAGGCTCTGGGCACCCGCCCCTCAGAGACGCTGGTTCCATTTCTGGCTGAAGTCCTCTGTTGGGTCCCAGCGCCACTCTCGCTGTCTAGAGCCTGCCCTTTGGAACTTTGGAGCTCTGGAACTCCGGGTCCACCCTGGCTGAGGCACTT
>NW_007045442.1:0-733 GCF_000164805.1 Carlito syrichta
ACTGAATTTTATGAAAAGCTTTTTCTGCATCTAATGATCTAAACATGTGGGTTTTTTTTTTCTTTTTTTGAGTTGGAGTCTCACTCTGTCACCCAGACTGGAGTGAAGTGGCTGCTCCTGACTACCACAGCCTCGACCTGCTTGGCTCTGGCGATCCTTCCACCTCAGCTTTCCAAGTAGCTAGAACTACAGGCATGTACTACCATGCCTGGCTAATTTTTTGATTTATTGTAGAGATGAGGTTTCACCAAGTTGCCCAGGGAGGTCTCGAACCCGAGGGCTCAGGCAATCCACTCACCTCAGCCTAACAAAGTACAGGATTACAGGCTGAGTCACTGAGCCCAGTTAACATGTGGTTCTTGTTTTTACATTTGTTGCTGTATTTAACTACATTTATGGTTCTGCAAATATTGAACCAGGCTTGCATCCTGGGGATGAAGCCTACTTGGTCATGGCAAATGATTTTTGAGATATGTTGTTAGATCTGATTTAATAGAATCTTCTAAAGAAATTTTGCATAGATACTCACCAGAAATATTGGCCTGTAGTTCTCATTCTTTGTTGGGTATTTGCCCAGTTTTGGTATCAGTGTGGTGTTAACTTCATAAAATGATTTGGGGAAAGTTCTATCTTACTCAATTGCCTGAAATACTTCCAATAGGATTGGTATCAGTTACTTGTATGTTTTGGAAACCATCTGTTCCAGGGCTTTTGTTTGTAGGTAGTTGTCTTA
>NW_007045443.1:0-687 GCF_000164805.1 Carlito syrichta
ACCACCTAACTCCAGTCAGAATGGCCATCATCAATAACTCAAAAAACAACAGGTGCTGGAGAGGGTGTGGCAAAAAAGGGAACACTTCTACACTGTTAGTGGGAGTATAAACTAGTGTAGCCTCTGTGGAAAACAGTGTGGAGATTCCCAAAAGATCTAAATCCCCGCAATCCCCCTATTGGGAATATACCTGGAAGAACTCAAATCGCTCTATAAAAAAGATACCTGCACATGTATGTTTATCATAGCATTGTTCACAGTAGTAAGAACATAGAACCAACCGTGCTGCCCATCAAAAGAGGACTAGATTTTAAAAATGTGGTACATATACATGATGGAATATTACACATCCATAAAGAACAAAATCATGAAGTTCACAGCAACCTGGATGGGTTTAGAGTGTATAATACTGAGTGATCTTTCACAGAAACAAAAAACTGAGTATCACATGTTCTCATTTATAAGTAGACCTTGAACAATTATCATAATACTATAAGAAAAGAATTGGCAGTAGTGGGAAACTGCTAGGAAGGGAGAGGGGAAGCAAGATTGGCAGTCGTGGGAATCTGCCCAGGGAAAAGGGAGCACACCTATCAACAAGGGTACCTGCATAATGACCATTTTGTATTACTAAACCTGACTTGGTACCCCATAATCTTTAAAATAAAAAAATTAAAAAAACCAAAA
>NW_007045444.1:0-892 GCF_000164805.1 Carlito syrichta
TTTTTTTCTTCTTTGATATTGTGTGTGCCTTTTCAAATGTTGTGGAATACAAGTAAGTATTTACTACACAAGTAGGCTGAATGCAAGTGAAGTTTGAATCTCCAACTGGCCCTCACTCCCCCTGGTATGGGATCAGGCACTCTGTGTTCTTATGGACACCCCTCCATGCCTTCTTTGCCCAGGGATGCCCAGGGACTGCTGATTCCTCCCTTTTGCTAATTTGATTGATGTTCAGGACCCCCTGATGAGTAAAAAACATGAAGTATTTGGTTTTTTGTTTCTGTGATAGATCACTAAGTATGATGGGCTTCAACTCCATCCAATTTCCTGTGAAGTCCATGATTTTGTTCTTCTTTATGGCTGTGTTATATTCCATCATGTATCACATTTTCTTTATCCAGTCCATTTTTGAAAGGCAGTGGTGTTGGTTCCAGGTTTCTGCTATTTTGAATAGTGTGGCAATAAACAGTTCATTTTTGAAGGGCAGTGGTGTTGGTTCTATGTTTCTGTTATTTTGAATAGTATGACAATAAACAGGCATGTTCAGGGGTCTTTTTTGTAGAAAAATTTATGTTCCTCTGGGACATATTTATATTCCCAGGAGATGGATTACTGGGTTGTATGGAAGGTCAATTTTTAGTTCGTTTAGGAATCACCACATTGCTTTCCATAGAGGGTGAACTAGGTTGCACCCCCACCATCAGTGTGTAAATGTTCCCTTTTGTCTGCACCTGTAACAACATCTGTCATTTTTTGATTTATTAATGATGACCATTCTTACTGGAGCTGGGTGGTATCTCATCATAGTTTTGATTTGCATTTCTCTAAATATTATTGAACCACATAAGTTTTAGAATCCGTTTTGCAATATTGACAAAAAGCTTGCTGAGAT
>NW_007045445.1:0-769 GCF_000164805.1 Carlito syrichta
AATATCTTTTTTCCAGTCGGCGGCTTGTTTTTCTCTTTTTGGAGTCAGGGCCTCACTCTGATGACCAGAGTGGAATAGAGTGGTACAATCATACCTGACCACAGGGTGGACCTCCTGGGCTCAGGCAATCCTCCCAGACAGCTACAAATACAAGCCTGTATCTCCATGCCCAGCTCACTGATGACATTTTGGAGATAGAGATGAGGCTGCGTGATGTTAGACAGTCGCGTCTCCAAGTCCTGGGCTCCAGGCATCTTCCGTCCTCAGTCTGCCAAAGTGCTGGACGAGAAGGGGGAGATTCCAGGCCTGGCCTACCCTTAGCAGGAGTCGTCCTGGAGCGCGATGAAGTGTGCTTTGATTGCTGGGATACGCTTCCCAGCTGTCCATAGCCAACGATTTCGCTTGCTTTTCTTATGGAGCTATGAGTCTCCTTTACTTCTCACCACGAATATTCACCCCTCAACCTTGCGGAAAGCACCCTTGGATTTGTTCTTGGCACATACTCTCCTTGAACAGTAGCCAACCCTTTTAGTGGTCATTTCAGAGGGCTGTGATCATACGAGGGGCCTCTAATGCGAGGAAAACCTCTCCTAAACCCATGCTATGGAGCCAAAGGTAAGGACAGAGACCCACTTCTCTTGTAGTGACACCCATGCTTCACGATGGGTGCTGAGTGAGGTCATGTTTCCAAGTCCTCACAGGTGGCCGCCACCAGCATGCAACCTCTGCTCTACAAGAAAAGCAGCTTGCAGACAATTTGACCCCATTT
>NW_007045446.1:0-850 GCF_000164805.1 Carlito syrichta
CAGCCCAGGGGTTTGGGCATGTTGTAAGGTGGAGGATCCCAGGACCTTTCATGCAGAAGGTCTTAGGGTAATCGATGTTCCTGTGTCTGTGCGTCCCTGAGCTCAGCACATGGTGCCTGCGGCTCAACAAATGATTACTGACTCTGTGTCCACAGAAAGGCCAAACAAGTCACTTTTTAGAGCGAGGCAGTGACCAGCATATTATTTTAGAAAAGCTAGTTTTAAAAAATGTATTTCAAAGGACGACAGTGTTTTTAAAGTCTAATTTAAACTTTTAAGTTCTTCACAGATGTTTGCTGGAATCATTTTCTAAAATAGAAATGGCACAATCTGCATTGTGCTTGGACTTCCTGGTTTCTTTGTTTCAGTTTTTAAGAGTTGCTACAATTCCTTCTGCCTTGTGATACAGCTGAGGTCCTCATTGCCAAGGCAAGTGAGCTCTGATTGGTGGTTCAGGTGAACCAGCTCTAATTGGTTGGTTCAGGTGAGCTCTGGTTGGTTGGTTCACATGAGCTCTGGTTGGTTGGTCCAGGAGATCTTTGATTGGTATGTCCAGGTGAGCTATCATTGGTTGGTTTCTAAACCCACAGGAAAAAAAGTGCATTTTGGGGGAACTCAGTGTATTTTCAAACCCTAATCAGTAAATGGCTTTTGGGTTCTGTTTAATGGTGAAATTTTATTTTATTTTATTTTATTTTTTGAGTTGGAGTCTCACTCTGGAGTGCAGTGGCCACTCCCGGCCACCGCAACCTCGACCTGCTGGGCTCCAGCAATCCTTCCGCCTCAGCCTTCCAAGTAGCTGGAACTACAGGCAAGCGCTACCACGCCCAGCTAATTTTTTGATTTATTG
>NW_007045447.1:0-845 GCF_000164805.1 Carlito syrichta
CAGTGGCTGCATCATTTTACTATATTCTCTTTATTTAGGGATAAATAATATGTGTTTCTGATAAATCACATTTTGTTTATCTATTCATCTCTTGATGGACACTCAGGTTGTTTCCAACTTTTGGGTATTGTGACTAATGGTTCCATAAATATTTATACTAGTTTGTGTTGGAATACCTGTTTTCTTTCACAGTACAACCAGTCTTTACTTAACATTGTCAATAGGTCCTTGGACACTGCTACTTTAAGTGAAATGATTTATAATAAAAACAACTTTACCGCAGGCTAATTGATATAAACAAGAGTTAAGTTCCTAGAGCATTTTTCTGGGCAGAGAAATATCACCAAACTTCTAAATAAATATCAAAACATCTCTAATGTTAAACATTGAAATGACTGTGAGCTCTCTATTCACTTAAGAAGAAGTAGTAAAAGCAAGTAGCATCATTCCTTACTCCATTATTCCAGTTTAGGGTTACACGTGGCCTGAGTGCATCTTAGAAGCTCAAGGCACAAGGCAGCAACCAACCCTGGACAGGACAGCATTCCATCTCAGGAAGCACTCTCATACACCCACATTCACGTAATGTGTATATTCAGACTGGTACAATGTAAACACACCCATTCACGTAACGTGCACATCTTTGGGAAGTGGGGGCAGACCAGAGTATCCTGAGGAAACCCACGCTGACAGGGGAGAGCATGCAAACTCCACATACATGGTAGACAGTGGCCCTGGCCAGGAATTGAGTTTTTTTCCATCAATATTATAACAAAATAACATTGAATGAAATGACGTTATTCAAGGACCTGCTGTACATACCTAGGAATGCTATCATTGATTGG
>NW_007045448.1:0-761 GCF_000164805.1 Carlito syrichta
ACTTCTTTTTTTCTTTGCAAACTGGCATTGGCAGAGAAAGCCATTCACCATTCAACCCATCTAGAGATTTTGTGTGGACCCACTGGTAAGATCTGAATGCAAGTATACTGCTGGAGTCTTTGGATGGGCTGGCCTAGTGCCTGGGTTTGCAAGCCAGGGGGCCTGTCTGTTGGATTCACAAGGGCCATCCTGGAGCTACAAGTACTTGGGTGGACCTGAAGCTTCTGTCTATCTGGGCAGACCTTGTGCCTGTGTCCATGGTACAGACCTGGATCATGGATTCATGGAGGCCAAACTAACGATGAAGTTCATTGGGGTGGGCTTGTTGACTGTGTTCATGGTGCAGACTTGGAGCCTTGTTCCACGGATGCCAGCCTGGTGCTGGAGTATGCAATGAAGTTGTGTTCTCACTTCACTTTCTTTCCCCAACATGGAGGGTAACTCTTTCCATACTGTATTGTGCTGGTTTGAGGGAGTGGGTAATGTGAAATTGTCCTTCCTACCTTCTTCAATGCATCTTTTCTTATTTCTGTGCTCCATTTAGGTGCCCTAACCTCTCACCTGGATTTCTTAGCTCTTGTGAAGGTACTTTCACGTATGGGGTAGTTGTCCAAATTGATGTTTCTATGAGCAGGCGAGCTTTGGAGACACTTCTGCCATCTTGCTCACGTCATTCCTCCCTTTCTAGCATTATTTATAATGATATATTTGTTTATGTTCCTCTCACTTTGGTCTTCCTCACTAGACTGGAAATCTGTAAG
>NW_007045449.1:0-501 GCF_000164805.1 Carlito syrichta
CCCAGGAAAACGCATCTCCTGAAGGCCCTGGCCTCGCTCCACCCCCGATGCGGCCAGAGGGCCTCACTCCGCCTCAACCCGGGGGTCTCACGGGGCCTCGCTCCAACGCAGTCCTGGGCCTGGCACTGCCACTGCTGTGGCCGACTGCAGGAGACCTACCTCTGCCGACACCGCTGGGTGGCCTAGCTCCACTGCCGCCAGGGCCCTGGAGGTGGACTTCGTGCCGCCGCCGCCGCCGCCGCTGTCGCCGCCTTCTGGTGGCCTAACTCCGCCACCACTACCGCTGCTGCTGCCACAGAGCCCTTCGTTCTGCCGCCGCCACAGCCGGCTCGAGGAGGAGCTGGAGAAAGGGGCCTCACTCCGTGGAGGAGCTGGGCACTTAGCTACTGGGCGTTGAGCTCAACGGAGATTCCGGGCAAACAGCCGGGGTGGAGAGCCTGGCACAACACCGTTGCAGCTCTTCTGCTTTGGCCTGGAAGACAACTATGGCATGCGACTTGA
>NW_007045450.1:0-726 GCF_000164805.1 Carlito syrichta
CGTTGTTTTTTTTTTCTTTTCAGCACATTTGAGTTCCTTGTAAATCCAAGATGTTAAGCCTTTGTCAGACCTGGAGTTGGCAAATACTTTTTCCCAGTCTGTAGGCTGTCTCCCTGATCTCTTGATGGTTTCTTTGGCTTTGCAGAAGATTGTCAGTTTAATGAGGTCCCACTTGTCTATCTTATCTCTTATGGCCTGTGGGTTTTGGGTTTTGTTCAGGAATTGGATGCCAATTCCAATTTCCATGAGGGTATGTCCTTCATTTTCTAAGGTTCTTATGGTTTGAGGTTTTACATTTAGGTCTTTGATCCATTTGGAGTTAATTTTTGTGTATGGGGATAGATAGGGGTCCTGTTTCAATCTTCTGCATGTGGTCAGCCAGTTTTCGCAGCACCATTTACTGAATAGGTTCTCTTCTCTCCAGTGGTAGGTGGTGGAGGCTTTGTCAAAGATGGGTTGGTTGAGAAATTGAGGTTTCACTTCTGGAATCTCAATTCTATTCCATTGGTCTATATGCCTGTTCCTATACCAGTACCAAGCTGTTTTGATGACTGTAACTTTATAGTAAAGTTTGAAGTCTGGTAATGTGATACTGCCTGCTTTGGTTTTTTTGTGGGGTTTTTTTGTTTTTTTTTTTTTGAGTTGGAGTCTCACTTGGTTGCCCAGACTGGAGTGCAGTGGCTGCTCCCAGCCACCACAGCCTCAACCTGCTGGCTCCGGCGATCC
>NW_007045451.1:0-743 GCF_000164805.1 Carlito syrichta
CTTATTTATTTTTATTTTTTTTGAGTTGGAGTCTCACTCTGTCGCCCAGACTGGAGTGCAGTGGCCGCTCCCGGCCACCGCAGCCTCGACCTGCTGGGCTCCGGCGATCCTTCCGCCTCAGCCTTCCGAGTAGCCGGAATTACAGGCGTGCGCTACCACGCCCGGCTGATTTTTCGATTTATTGTAGAGATGAGGTCTTGCTGCCGAGGCGGGTCTCGAACCCATGGGCTCAGGCAATCCACTCACCTCAGCCTCCCAAAGGCGTGGGATTACAGGCTGAGCCACCGAGCCCGGCTACCTTATGTTTTAATTCAATCAACAAATATTTTTGAATGCCAGTTATATGCTTATGAACAAAAGTTTATTTATCATTTTGGCATTATGCAAAATTTATTGATGGGTAGAATAAGTCAGTTATATTGTTAACTAAAACTTTACTCCAAGCAATAAAACATCACCTCTATTGCGCTTTCTCTGTGTCAAACATCCTTACTAAGTACTTTCCTGACATTACTTAATTTAACCATTTCAACAACTCCGCAAGAGAGGTTATATTCTCATCCTCATATTGCAGTGAGAAAATGGAGTCAGGCGTGTTTAGACAACTTGGTCAAACTAATGTATTTCGAATGTGTGGGGGAGACAGGATACAACACAGTTGATTTCTGAATCATACTCAACACATAATCGACAATTAATTATTTAAATCATTCTTAGGTCTCATGGATCTTATTCATTTATTA
>NW_007045452.1:0-746 GCF_000164805.1 Carlito syrichta
ACTTCTGTCACTTAGCGATGGTGTTCTCATCTCTCACAGTCAAGTTTTTGCAGATGCTGGTGGTCCCCCAGCCACTCACACCCCAAGCCTTGCTCTCTGCCTGACTGATGTGTGTACACCTTCGGAATCACCTCCATTGGGAGGCTTCCTTGCTAGCACTTTCCCAGCCCTGCGCCATGGATAAAGGAGGGTTTCTCCCTGCACTCCCAGAGCACCGAACTCAGAATAAGCCATCATGGTTGCCCAAGTATCTGCCTTTCCCAAGAGAACAAGCTCTTTAGGCTAGAGATTGGGTGCAAACACATAATATCTCAACCCAGTCGAATACTGTAGAAAATTTTCTTTAGGGGAAAACAATGTTATTCAAGTAACAAATTGAGTTTTGAAGATAACATTTTCAAAGAATTTTTAAAAAGTCTAAAAAAAAAAGACATAGGCGAAGGAATTGAAAAATACAAAAAACAAAAAAAAAAACCCAGAAAGCAAAAATGAAATTCTCTTTTGAAGGGTGGCCCCCATGTGGTACACATGGAATTTGTTCCTCTGCATCAAATGATCAACCAACATTTTTATCTGGAAGTTTTGAGATGGTTGCATCATGATTTGAAGAAGAAATGTCCAGAGTTGTGACAAACAGGTCACTGATTCTTCCACCATGACCACACTGAGTTTTCAGCAGTTTTTGACCAAAAAATTGGGGTATCACCCTGTGCCCCATCCTTCCTATTCACCTGATTTCACCTCAG
>NW_007045453.1:0-801 GCF_000164805.1 Carlito syrichta
TTGCATTTCAGATTTAAAAAACTCTTATAATAACATAATATGACAACAAAGGGATATTTTATGCATTTAATCAAATTAAAAGGAAACTCTAGGTTATAGCAGAGAACAGAGGAAATCAAACTATTTTTTCTTAATTGGGACTTTGTTGATTTTTCAGCTAGTTGAAAATTAAAAAAAAAAATAACATACCAGGTGGGAAATTCTATTTTTAAAATCAGCACTGAAAAGAAAACTACTATACAATATCTAAAAAATATAAAGTATTTTTATGCCCAAGCTTATTGTTTCACAATTCACTTTTCATTAGAGAAGAATTCCTTCTTATAGAAATAGTCATTATGTGAAGTTCATACTGACCTTTCGGAGAGATGGTAGCTGTTGTAGGCTGAATGTATGTGTACTCCAAAGATTCATGTATTGAAAGCCTAAGCTCCAGTGTGACTGCATTTGGAATAAAGAAATAATTAAGGTTAATTGAGATCTTTAGGGTGGGGCTCTGATCTGGCATGATGTCCTTCTAAGAAGAGATGCCATAGAGCTCTCTCTCTCCACACACCCGAGAAAAGGTCATGTGATCACACACTGAGAAGGCGGCTGTCTGCAAGCCAAGAAGAGCACTGCTAAGACACTTACATCTTGGACTTACAACCTCTAGAACTATGAGAAAACGAATTTCTGTTTAAGTCACTCAGTCTGTGGTATTTTCTTTCAGCATCCAGAGCAGACTAAGACAGTATCCCAGGATACTTTTCCTTCTGGGTATTTTTCTGTATCCACTATATCAGGCCATTCTCTTCAGCC
>NW_007045454.1:0-749 GCF_000164805.1 Carlito syrichta
TCGGGCCCCCCTACCACGTCGAGGGAACGTGAGTCAGGCCGCTCTTGGACATGGACCCTTAACCGTGAGTTCACAGACTCTTCTTTTCTTGTATTTTCTAACCTGTGTTGTGGCTTTTGCTGGAAGTGCAACTGCTGGATTATGCATGAGAGTATCCCGTTTTCTGAGAAGTGTGTGTGGAAGGACTGCCCTATTCCCACGGAATGTATGTGGCCATAAATGTGTCCACTGATTCCTCAGTGTTCGTTCTGTTCCATGGATCAATCGTTAGGGTTTTATACCATTGCCTCTGTGTTTGGTTTACTGGACTTTGGTGAAAGCAGAAAGTGTGAAACCCTACACTTTGCCCATTTTGAAGAGAGTTTGGGCTATTGCCGGTCTCATGCAATTCTTCTGAAAGACTAGACATTTGGGTTTTGGTCGAGATTTCTTTGTGTTTTTAATGCGTTGTGTAGTAGTGGCATCTTCCCACGTCATGGTTTTTATTTATTGAACCGAGCATTTCCTTTCCATTGGCTTATGTCCTCTGCAATGTCTATCAGCATGAGTGTGTACTGTTTAGTGTACTGTTCTATTGTCCGCTTAACTTTGTTTTTGTACTATTTTGTGGTTTTGGCTGCTACGGTAATTGAATTGTTTCCTTAGTGGTTTCTTCAGGTGGACTTTGAAAGTGTAGAGAGACACCAGGTGTTTGTATGTTGAAATTTGTGTCCCGCAACAATGCTGAATTTTGAGTTCTGAAAGGGTGA
>NW_007045455.1:0-624 GCF_000164805.1 Carlito syrichta
AAGGCAGAGAGATTGTAACACTGAGGCCCTTATAGGAAATGGCAACTTTATTACGCTAACCGTCACAGCGGGCTCAAGGAGCTAATGCATCTAAATTGAGGTTGAGCCCCCAGAACAGGAGAAGTGGGGTATTATACCCTTGTTTAGGAAAGGGAGGGGGTCGTGTTGAGTAATTATATATTGCTTTTGGAATTTTACACAGTTGTACTCAGCAAAATCAGACTTTTCAAAGAACAAATGGTTTTTAGGAACTACAGGGTTGTAAACCACCAACTTTAGAAGAGGGGTTTTGGATAAGTTTGTGAATTAGTTACTCTTGTATTTCCATGAGATGGCCATTTTCTGGTCATTTGGCCTGTTTTAAACAAAACCTGTCTGGCCCCTGGTGGGTCTTTAAAGTTTACACCTTTGCCTTTCAAAGGGAAATACCTTTAACTGTTACCAACCCCCCTTTCTGCCACATCATTGTGAGTGAGAACATTTAGTACGCAGCTCTTTGTTTCTGAGAGAGATCATTCAGTATTATAAACTGATTCCATACAGAAGCTGTTAAATTCATGATTTTTGTTCTTCTTTATGAGGCATAAAATTCCCATTGTGCATAAGCACCACATTTTTTTTCTA
>NW_007045456.1:0-6126 GCF_000164805.1 Carlito syrichta
ACATATTTACATAATTGTTGGGTATGTTGATACACATTATTTTCTTTTTCAATTCTTCTCATAAACTTAAATGCTGATTACAAAGTCTAATGTACTTATGAGAGTAGATACTTTCAAGAATTGCTTAAATGTTTTAGTAAAGTCAAGTTACTCTCTTTGGAAGGTTGATTATAGTTTCACAATATTATTCCACTTTTATCTGGTAGTTTCCTCCATGGTGATGCCTGTCACTCACTATGTATAATCAACAGAGTATTAAATATATTTTCTATTGGCATTTATACACAATATTGATACAAATCACTTAAAATATATATGTAACTTACAAAAGAACAGGTAGAAGTAATAAAAGATTATAAATAAGCAGCAAAAGAAATCATAACAGTTATGAGGGTTTTCCTTTAAATCCAAATGCTGTGTTCATTTTACAATGGTCAAAATGTTTGCAAGAACAACCGTGAATCTCTATGGTTTCTCAATAGCACAATAATATTAACAGCATACTTGTGAAATTGTTTCTATTTTCAATAAACTTGGACTTAAGGGACTAAAGCGCAGTAAATTTTAAGAGTAGACTAGGTTCAAGTACTCCAGTTAATTTTGTTATAATGGCTGCTGCAAATCTGCAGAAACTGTCTTATTCTCCCTGGAATTAACAAGCAGCCCAAACTCTTTCACCCGGCAGAGTCATTGTTTCCTTCATTTGTATTCAACAAAAGAGAAAAGTACTTACTATAAGAAATGCCTTAAAAGGATGTATATGTGTGAAGATTCTCAATTCAGTGCTTACTTTTTCAATTCTCATAAGTTAGAGAAACACTGGTCTTATCATAAAGAAAAGGTTCAGATCAATCTTCATAAGGCATTAAAAAAATTTTTTTTGTGCTTTTGTGGTAAAATACATTTAAATTAAGTTTTTCTCAAACTGAGAAGCCTACAAATAATTAAGAAAACTATAAATATCTATCACTCAATTTTAGACAGACATGGAGTCTCAATAAGAGAAGTGTTCTCCCTAACATCTGCATTCTCTTAAGGAGTAAAAATCATCATGTAATGTTTGTACGTAATGAGTTAAAGATGAACTTAAGTTGCTATGAAACATTGTCTATTGAGTTCTTTTCTCATATCAAAAATTTACTAGATATATAGTCTTAATTGAAATATTCAGTAATGAGATCAGGGTACCACATCTTTGCATAAAAATAACATCTGATTTTGTTTTGAGAAGACTAGGATATATAATTTGTGTTAATTGTCCAGCAAAAAGCCTGCTTTAAGATTCAATCACCTTAATGTTCTATTCCTTTTTATTTTTCAATAAAAAGTAAAACAAATTTCACTGAAGTTTATAATCAATCTTATAGTAAGTATTAATTATTGCTAATCCATGTACCCCTTTTTAATACTTGTAGCTTGATAGACCACACACAGATATATTATTAAGATAGTGCTGCTATCTTTTCTTAGAACCAATAAAATAATATAAATTAAAAGGTAAAGGAAAGAAGATAGAAAAGCAGGGAAGAAAAGAAGGAAGGAAAGAAAGAAAGAAGGAAAAAGGAACCATACTATCATTACATAAATAAACATTGAAGTTCTCTTTATGTATCATTTGCAAGCTTTTCACAATAGACATCAAAATATTAGTTATGGATTAAGAAAGGTCCACTATGTTATCAGTTTATGAGAGAAATCATAAATAAACTAATATAAAAGACATTACAGAGTTCTATTTAAAAGATTCCTAATTTGTTCTGGAATCAGCTGCCCAATGAAATCAGCTATCAGTTTCTAGGCTCAATAACTGCCAAAGAAAACAATGTTAATATTCCAGTTGTGTTTGACTTTGCTGTGATATCAATCACATCACTGAATCCCACAAGCTGAGATTGATGAAATGACTTATTAAATTAGAATTCTTTTCATCCTTTCTTACCTTATCAGCATCCTTCCTGAGTGTGCCCTTCAAAAGAATAGCGAACATCTGTGATACTTAAGAGCATTGCTGTCTTTTCATATCATGTATCTCAGATTTATCTGTTCAGGCTATATTTCTCTGGTTATAAAGCATTCTCACTGTTTTCTGATGAGGTGAACAGCAACATACAGTGATAGAACCAACAACAAAATAGAAGAACCCATAGAAAGCTAAAACCCTAGAAGTTTAGAAGTTGAGTACTCATGGCTGTCAGAATGTTTTTCATTGTATTAAAGATGGACAAGTGATCTGAGTATGGAGACAGCATCCTTCTCCTCCCCAGCAAATTTTCAGTGTGACGCCTGAGACTTGGGTTTGTAGGTAAGCTGCTCAAACATTGTAAGCATTGTAGTCTGCACAAGAAAATCACCATAATTCTTACAATGTTAAATAGGCCTTAGGGTGAAATAAGTAGTTGACAAAACTAAATAATCTAATTTTTAGCACTACCAGTTTAAGAATATTAGTTTATCTACATTAATGCAAAAAACTATAATGAGATTCAGAATCAGTACAAAAATGAAATGAGGTTTCTAGTACTAAATGTAAGATAGCCTCTAACTTTTCTAAATTTACAGATAAAAATTTATATATTTGTTTGTTTATATATTATTGGGCAATTAAATATTTTCCTCTACTTTAGTAAGACAATAAATAATAGGATAGCCAACTTAAATGTAAGATAGAAACCCTAAAATCAAGACTATGGATTTGACACAAATCTTAGTATTTTCCAATTAATTATCTTATAGATTTGCAAATTCAGCTTCTACAGTAAAGTCTTTATAATTGCATTACAACGAACATTTCAGATTATTTCAAAATTTAATTAATTATTGTTTCTAAGTTTTTCAGATCAGTTCTTCCTAAAGCTAACAGTGCATCAGTGTGTATGTGGTACAGCTAGTTGGTTCACAGACTGAATCAAGCCAAAAGTCTTGCTCTCAAGAAAATGACTTTTGTTGAACTGCATTGATCACCAGGGAGCCTGCTTATGAAAATGCGAATGAAAATCCATTACCATGCTGGGAAACCACATGAAGTGCATTATTTATGGATGTTGTGTCAGTACTATCATCTTTGTTTACAAGGACAGAGTTATCATTAAAATCAAATAAAACAGTCTTGGCTAATTTGCATTACAACTCACAAATTCATTACTAGTTTGAAGCTTAATGAATAAAGTAGAAAAGTACCATCCTGTTGCATATTTTATAATTTTCTGCATGGAAATTATAATTTTGGAAATGACTCCTTAGCCTGTCATGTTATTAAAATTAGTGACTATAAAATGCATCATTTTGACAATATTAAAGTGGAATATAGAGACATGAGATTATGTAGGACAGACAAAAACCATGGTTCATGCAATTAAAGCAAGTGAGATAATTTTTTAAACAGGAAGATATTTACTTTACTGTTTTTCAGAATTCTTGCACCAAAATAAGTACAAATAAAACTTAAAAATAGGCCAGACATGCTAGCTTACAGCTGTAATTTCAGTACTTTGGGAGGCTGAAATTGGATTATTGCTTGATCTGAAGAATTCAAGACCAGCCTGAGCAACATGGTGGAACTTCATCTCTATTTTTTAAAATTAACAAGTGTTTTAAAAAAAATAAATGTCTTCTTATTTTTATTTTTATATTTGTCTTTTAAATCATTTTTTGGAAGATTAAGATCAAGTGCAAAATATGATTGAGAATGAGAGAGGGATCAAGGGAGATGGGGCAAGATGGCGACGGCATAGGTGAACTGGAGAGATTCTCTGAACGTGAGTTCCCAAAAAGGCTATTACTTCTTTTCCCCCATCCCCCAGCCCACCACCAACCATGCCGGGGCCAGGTCCGGGAACTTAAGTCCCACGCAAGGCCAGATATTGCGGCCCCCCCTCCACTGCTGCCGTTCTACTTGTGTGTGGAAGTCTCTGGTCCCAGCCCCCTCCAGATCCCTCCCGGCTGCATTGTCTCCAGCCCAGGCACCCGGCACCAAGCCGCCAGTCATACAGGGAGGCTCTGGGCGCCCACCCCTCAGAGACACCAGTCCCATTCCTGGCTGAAGTACTCTGTAGGGTCCCAGCGCCACTCTCGCCACTCACCGTCTGCCCTTTGGAACTTTGGAGCTCTGGAACTCCGGATCCACCCTGGCTGAGGCACTCAGCGTGAGACCCCAAGCCGGAGGACCCAGACAAGCGGAGAAAAACAGTTCTGTTAAAGTGCCTCGCCATTCTCCAGGCAGAGACTTCCATTGCCCCACCCACCTATCAACAAACTTTACCTCATTTCCTAAGGCCAGATATTGCAGCCTCTTGCCGCTGCTATTCCACTGCTTGCTGGGAGTTTAGGGTCCCTGCCCCCTCCGGCTCTCTCCCCAGCTGCATTGTCTCCAGACTGGCACCTGGCACCGCCAGTCACACAGGGAGGCTCTGGGCGCCCACCCCTCAGAGACACCGTTCCTATTCCTGGCTTAAGTACCCTGTGGGGGGCCCAGAGCCACTCTCGCCACCCACTGCCTGCCCTTTGGAGCTTGGGAGCTCTGGAACTCCGGGCCCACCCGGGCTGAGGCACTCAGTGCGAGACCCCAAGCCGGGGGACCCAGACAAGTGGAGAAAAATAGATCTGGGTAAATTACCTTGCTATTCTCCAGGCAGAGACTTCCATTGCCCCGCCCACCTATCAACAAACTTTGCCTCAGTTCCTAAGGCAACAGCGAGAAACAGGAGACAAAGCCCCACCCCTATGTTGCAACGAAAAACAAAAGGGAGAGGCTGGAATTGGAGATCACAGAAGTGACTCTAGTCTGATCGCTTATTTTGACTTATGATTTTACCATTGAAACTGTTGGTCTAGATTACGTTTGGTATTTACCTTCTGACTTATACTGTTTCTTGATTTTTTTGGCCTGTCTCTGTGTAGCTATCAGTATTCTTTAGGGAATCTTTCTTACCTGTCTTTTTTCACTTCTTCCCAGCCCACTGTCTCTTTCTCACCTGATAGTTGGTATATATATCTGTTTTCCCTCTCGCACTTCTCTCTTTCACTTATTTTGACTTATGATTTTATCATTGTAACTGCTGGTTTAGATCATGTCTGTTGTTTCCCTTCTGACCTACACTGTTTCTCGATTTTATTGACCTGTCTCTGTGTAGCTATCAGTACTCCTTAGGGAATCCTTCTTATGTGTCTTTCTTCACTTCTTCCCGGCCCTGTGACTCTTTCTCACCTGATAGTTGGTAGGTATATCTGTTATCCCGCTCACACTTCTCTCTTTTGCTTATTTTGACTTATGATTTTATCATTGTAACTGTTGGTTTAGATCATGTTTGTTGTTTACCTTCTGACTTACACTGTTTCTCGATTTTATTGCCCTGTCTCTGTGTAGCTATCAGTACTCTTTAGGGAATCTTTCTTACGTGTCTTTCTTCACCTCTTCCCAGCCCTGTGTCTCTTTCTCATCTGATAGTTGGTATGTATATCTGTTTTCCCTCTCGCACTTCTCTCTTTCTAACTCCCTATTGACCCCCCTTTCTCCATTATTTTCCTCTTTTATATGCCCCATTTTTAAATCTAGGGACCAAGATTGCATACTGCTGAATAGACAGACTGTAAAGCAGAGGGAAAAGTGAACAAAGCCAGAAGACCCTCATAAGGAAGAACAGGTCATTGCAGAAGAGAAATAAAAGCAACCCCACCTTCTCTCAAAAACAGAATTGAAGAGGGGGAGGGAAAAGGGGAGAGGGAGAAAAATCTGCAGAAATGAAGAAAAACCAAAAGAAGAGTATGGGTCTCTCCCAGACGCCTGGGAGAGCAGACACTGAGAAAACTGACTTTGGAATACAAACAATGAAAAGTCCCCAGAATGAAGTGTCTCAAACTGCAAATGTAGATATCAAAACAATAATGGAGAGATTAAAAAGAATTGAGGAGACACAAGAAGAAACTAGGAAGGAGCTGATATCTGAGATAACAGTAATAAAGAATACTGTGAATGAAATAAACAACAAATTGATAAGCATGGAAAGCAGAATTACCCAAGCAGAAGAAAGAATCTCAGAGCTTGAGGACCAAAATATAGAAATAACCCAAACTTTTAAAAACACAGAAATAGCTCAAAAGACGACAAGCTTCAAGAGATGAGTGACTACT
>NW_007045456.1:7139-8437 GCF_000164805.1 Carlito syrichta
AAAATTAAGAAAGATACAGAGGGCCAATACATAATGATAAAAGGTTCACTCCATCAACAAGAAATATCTATCCTAAACATATATGCACCCAACATAGGAGCACCAACATTTATAAAGCAACTTCTAGGAAAACTAAAGAAAGACATTGACTCTAACACCATAATAACTGGGGACTTTAATACACCACTCACAACCTTAGACAGATCATCAGGACAAAAAATCAGCAAGGAGATCCGGAACCTCAATGAGACTCTGGACCAAAGGGACTTAATTGATACCTATAGAACACTCCATCCAAAGACCACAGAATACACATTCTACTCATCACCACATGAAACATATTCTAAGATCGACCACATAATTGGACACAAATCAAGTATAAACAAATTTAAAAGAACTGAAATTCTACCATGCACCTTCTCGGACCACAGTGGAATAAAAATAAACATTGACACCAACAAAGTCCCCCCAAAACCCACAAAGACATGGACACTAAACAGCATGATGCTAAATAACTCCTGGGTCAATGATGACATCAAAACAGAGAGCAAAAGATACCTGGAAACAAATGAAAATGAAGAAACATCTTACCAAAATCTCTGGGATGCCTTAAAAGCTGTAATAAGAGGGGAATTTATATCCCTACAAACACACATGAGGAAAATGGAGGGAACAGAAATTAACAACCTAAAAAGCCACCTAAAGAAGCTGGAAAAGCAAGACCACAGAAACCCTAATTTCAGCAGAAGAATCCAGATCACCAAAATAAAATCCCAAATCCAGGACATAGAAGACAAAAAGATAATACAAAAAAATCAATGAAACAAAAAGCTGGTTCGTCAAAAGAATAAACAAGATCGATGGTCCCCTAGCTAGACTGACCAAGAAAAAACGAGAAAAAAAATAAATAAGCACAATCAGAATCACAAAAGATGAAGTCACATCTGACCCTGAAGAAATACAAAAGATCATTAGAGACTACTATGTACACTTGTATGGAAACAAACTTGAAAACCTTAAGGAAATGGAGGACTTTCTGACATCACACAACCTACATAAGTTGAAACAAGAAGAAATTGAGACCCTAAATAAACCAATAACAATCAAGGAAATTGACTACATAATAAGAAAACTTCCTACAAAAAAAAGCCCTGGACCAGATGGCTTTCCAGCAGAATTCTACAAGACATTTAAGGAGGAGCTGATACCAATCCTACTGAAGGTATTCCAGGTGATTGAAAAAGATGGAACGCTCCCCAAATCATTTTACGAAGCCAACATCACATTGATACCCAAGC
>NW_007045457.1:0-754 GCF_000164805.1 Carlito syrichta
CCAATTTCACAGAGAACTGTAGCCAAAACCCCCGAACCCAGACGAGCTCCTTGTGAACAGCCATAAGAGCATACTCATCTATGTCGCAAAATAGTGAGAAGATTTACAAGTAGTGGTGAAAAGCCTACCGAGTTTGGTGATAGCTGGTTGTCCAAAATAGAATATAAGTTCAACTTTAAATTTACCTACAGAATAAATAATCCCCATGTAAATTTAAATGTTACTCTAAAGAGGGACAGCTCTTTAGAAATAGGAAACAACCTTACTTAGAGAGTAATTAAAATCTTTTCCATAGTTGGCCTAAAAGCAGCCACCCATTAAGAAAGCGTCCAAGCTCAACTTACCAGAAATGCCTTAATCTCAAAAACCAAATGCAACTCCTACAACTACACTGGACCAATCTATAAATAATAGAAGCAATACTGCTAATATAAGTAACAAGAAATTATTCTCCTCGCATAAGCTTATATCAGACCGGATAATCCACTAATAGTTAACAACTCAATATAAACAATTATAAATATACAACTTATTATATCCATTGTTAACCCAACACAGGTATGCGATCCATTCAAAGGAAAGATTAAAAGAAGTAAAAGGAACTCGGCAAAACTTTTAACCCCGCCTGTTTACCAAAAACATCACCTCTAGCATAACTAATATTAGAGGCACTGCCTGCCCAGTGATATATTTATTAAACGGCCGCGGTATCCTGACCATGCAAAGGTAGCATAATCACTTTGTTCTCTAAATA
>NW_007045458.1:0-653 GCF_000164805.1 Carlito syrichta
TAATAATTTCCTGCTTACCGAGTCCACTGAAAGGCCTTTAAGTCTTTCTCTTATTTAAGTCCTTTGAAGTGATTTCTTCTTGGATAGTTTTTTTAATTTTTAATGGTGTCGGCTTTCCCTTCTATGCTGTTTTAATTTCATCCTTAAGCTTTAAGTCTCATTTGCCTGCCCCTCCCTCCTTCCCTCCCTCCTTCCCTCCCTCCTTTCTTTCTTTCTTTCTTTCCTTCCTTCCTTCCTTCCTTCCTTCCTTCCTTCCTTCCTTCCTTCCTTCCTTCTTTCTTTCTTTCTTTCTTTCTTTCTTTCTTTCCTTCCTTTCTATTTTCCTATGTCTCTAGGTTGCCCAGGCTGCTCTCAAACCACCCAACTCAGCCCACCCTCTCTGGATGTTTGTCCCAAATTGCTGCTATCCCAGGCTTTCCATTTGGTTGACATCCTGGTCTTCCTGTTGGGTTTTCAACTCTGATCAAGAGGCAATCCTCCCACTGAGGTCTGCCCTTACCCAAGGTTTCCTGGGTTTTACTTGGGGTCAAGGTGGGGGCTTTCTGTTGTGTCCAACCTGGTCTTAAGCTCCCGGGCTTCAGCCATCTTCACGTCTCAGCCTCCCCTAGTGACACAAAGGCAGATGTGAGTCACCTGGCCGTCTCCACTCCCCC
>NW_007045459.1:0-816 GCF_000164805.1 Carlito syrichta
AGTCCTTGCTTAAATATTGTTTAAATAAAAGAAAAAGAGCCTGGTTCCGTGACTCAGCCTGTAATCCCAGTGCTTTGGGAGGCTGGGGTGAGTGGATTGCCCTACCCCGCGGGTTCGACACCCACCTGGGTAACTTGGCGAGACCTCATCTCTACAATAAATTATAAAATTAGCCGGGTGTAATAGCACGCACCTGTAATTTCAGCTACTTGGAAGGCTGGGGCGGAAGGATCACCGGAGCCCAGCAGGCCAAGGCTGTGGTGGCCGGGAGTGGCCACTGCACTCCTCTCAGTGACAGAGTCTCCAACTCAAAAAAAAAAAGAAAAAGAAACAAATTAAAATACCTCGTGAGCAGTTCTAAATGGTAGATATTCCTGAAAATGGCCAGCATATCTATATTTCACAATAGAAATGCAGAGCTCAAGTAGGTTTCTGTGACTCAGTGTTTCATCTCATGCCTAATATTTATTTCAAGAACTTTCTCTTTGCCATTGGCTTTAGTGAGGTGGCTATATTGTCCTTGCAAATTTCATTAATCTAGGGGTGTCACTGAGCCCTGTCAATAACTCTGAGTTCTTAGTCTATGTGACTGTAGAAGCAATAGATCTCTTAGCTCAACAACTGAGTTGGGGTTCAGTGAACACTTGTAGAATTTGCTCATCATGTCTTATTTTTTTTGATTCAGAGTCTCACTCTGTCACCCAGGTTGGAGTGCAGTGACACAATCCCAGCCTCAACATGCTAGGCTCAGTGATCTTTCTGCGCAGTTTTCCAAGTAGCTGGAACCACAGGCCTGCACTACCATGCCTGTTTTTT
>NW_007045460.1:0-912 GCF_000164805.1 Carlito syrichta
GTTGACTCAGAGTTTGAGTAGTTCTAGAGCATACCATTTGCAGTCAAGATCGGGCCTTGTGGTATTTACCATAGAAACAGGGTACGAGGAGTTGTAGGCATCTTGTTTCTTCTTTTGTGTGAATTCTCACTCTTGTCGCCCAGGCTAGAGTGCAGTGAGGTGCTCATGGGCATCGCAGACTCCAACTGGTGGACTCAGGCTATGCCCCCGACTCACCCTTCCTTGTAGCTGGAAGGTATTTGAGATGCACGCCACCGTGTCGGGCTCACAGGTTAACTGACAAATCATTCCAAGTTGTGCCTGAAAATGATAAGACCCACGACTAGTTATCACCTGGAGAACTGGCCATATACATGACCTGGCTCTATCCTCTTCCTGATGCCTTTACTCCCGGCTTGGCCGCCCTCTCTCCCAGCTAGGTTCTAGTAGTCTGAATTCAGTTTTCCATCTAAGACTGAAAAGTCTTTTGGCTAAAGCCAAGTCGCTCATAAGCTGATTCTAAAGCATCAGAAAACAGTCTTCTTTATCCTCCGACAGCATACTCATAACTGGGACCTGTGATTGGTCAAGTTTTTCTTCCACAGCCACTGGATGCTAGAGCCCAGCATCTTAACATTAGAAGCAAAGGCACAATGGGCAATCTACTCTTTGTTTCTGCCCTGTCCTCTCTTCTACTCCCCTGAATGGCTGCAGACTTGATTTTATGAGAATATACCTTGTCATGTGTTCCCTTTTCTTCAATTCACTACTATCTTTTCTCTTTTGAACCAACATTGAGCTGGGTGCTATGAGGCAACACAGTCCCACTGACTGGTTCAGTTCCTCTGATAACAACATGAGGAAGCTTTCCACAGGAGCAAGGAGGATTTGTTAAGGCTACTAAATGTTACAAAGGACGGTTGGAGATGCGCT
>NW_007045461.1:0-462 GCF_000164805.1 Carlito syrichta
TCAAGACCCGCCTGGGCAGTGAGACCTCATCTCTACAATAAATCAAAAATCAACTGGGTGTGGTAGCACATGCCTGTAATTCCAGCTACTCGGAAGGCTGAGGTGGAAGGATCGCCAGAGTACAGTGGGTCAAGACTGCGGTGGCTGGGAGCAGCCACTGCACTTCCATCTGGGTGACGGAGTGAAACTCCAACTTAAAAAAATAAATAAATAATAAAGTAAGAATCTCTCAAAAATAAATAGTATATTTTTATTTTCTGGCTACTTTTCAGATATTAACTTTATCAGTGATTTTCAGCAATTTAAATCAATTTGAGATTGAAGTTTCTGGAATTTTTTTGTTTGTTTATTCTGCTAGGATTTATTGAGTGTTTTGAATTTGTGGATTTTTAATTTGCCTTTTGAAGTATTTAAATTATTTCTTTGAATATTTTTTTTCTGCTCTTTTCATTTTCTCCTTTT
>NW_007045462.1:0-790 GCF_000164805.1 Carlito syrichta
GTGGTCATGCAGCTGCCCTGTATCTGACTCAATGACACCTTCCCCTAGGTCTAACCCACAATGAAAGCTTTCTTTGGGCAGGGAGTAAGGGGAAAGCTAGAAGGAGAGGCTGGGAACTGCCCCATTCCCCAGCATAGGAACACTCAGCCTTCCTCTTCTGACTCTAGGACAGCAGAACTCCAACACTCTCTACAGAGCAGAGTGACTGGCTAACAAAGTTCCACCTGACCCATTTTCCTGGGGGGCTACCTCCACCACCACCAGAAAAACAAAGCCCTGGAAGCATTTTGTATTGAGTTTAAAAACACACTCCAAGCCGGGCTCGGTGGCTCAGCCTGTAATCCCACACCTTGGGAGGCTGAGGTGAGTGGATTGCCTGATCCCGCGGGTTCGAGACCCACCCGGGCAACTTGGTGAGACCTCATCTCTACAATAAATCAAAAATCAGCCAGGCGTGGTAGTGCGCGCCTGTAATTGCGGTTATTCGGAAGGCTGAGGTGGAGGGACCGCCAGAGCCCAGCAGGTCGAGGCTGCGGTGGCTAGAAGTAGCCACTGCACTCCAGTCTGGGCAACAGAGTGAGACTCCAACTCAAAAAAATAAATAAATAAATAATAAAAACAAACAAACAAACAAAAAAAAACACACTCCACACATAGTATCTCTAACAAAAACTCTCAGAGGCCCTGCCAAATGCAAAAAATAAACATTCATTTGAGATATAATAAAAGCCAGTTATTATTCCTGAGCCTTCAGCTTCTGTTAAGGGTATGAAGCCAGCAAGTCACCTTT
>NW_007045463.1:0-558 GCF_000164805.1 Carlito syrichta
CCTGAATCTAAAATAAAAATGTGAAAAAAGAGAATACATAACAGAGAATTGAATAGTTTTAGGTAGCATTTAACTTTGAGAGCTATTTCCCTTCCTCCTGCTCACCTACTTTCCTTTCTTTCTTTCTTTCTTTCTTTCTTTCTTCTTTCCTTCTTTCTTTCTTTTTTCTTTCTCTCTCTCTCTTTCTTTTTCTTTCTCTCCCTTTCTTTCTCTCTCTTTTTTCTCTCTCTCTTTCTCTCTCTCTCTCTTTCTTTCTTTCATCTTTCTTCTTTCTTTCTGATAGAACCTCACTCTGTTGCCCAGACTGGAGTGCAGTAACATGATCATAGCTCACCATAGCCTCGGATTCCTGGCCTCACGTGGTCCTTCCACCACAGCATCCTGAATAGCTGGGACTACAGGTGTGCACCACCATGCCTGGCTAATTTATTTATTTTATTTTTATAGAGATGAGGGTCTTGTGATGTTGCCCTGGCAGGTCATGATCGCCTGGGCTCAAGCAATCGTCCTGACTCAACCTCCCCTCTCATTTTCTTATTCTCCCTTTCATGTAAGAGG
>NW_007045464.1:0-1199 GCF_000164805.1 Carlito syrichta
AGAGAAAACCATAACAACCAAAAGAAGCATGGGGGAGAGAGGAGAGACGGTTGCTGAGGCGGAGAGGGAGACTTGTGACTGGCAGCTGACAGGTCCCTGACCCATATGGAACTCTTCCCCCCAGGTGAGGGACCTCTCAGTGTGGTATCCATCTGGCACCCTCCATCCCTCAGGCTGAGGCACTAGGGCCCAATCACCTTTTTTCCTGAAGGTTTCTTCTTGTTCATCTGTTTGCTTCTCTCCTGGGCACTAATAGGAGAGAGGAGAGGAATCTCAGAACTCCTCCTCCCAAGAAGCCTAACTCCACTGCACATTCGCCAGTGGGCACAGGACCCAGAGGGTTCTAAGCCTCATCCAATCGGGGATAAATGATTCCAGAATGAGAGTATACACAGCAGGTGCAAAGTGCTACCTGTCAGATTGTTTGTGTATGATGCTCCCTCTTCCTGCCTTTTGATAGAATCTGCACACACAGTGGAGTGCAGTGTGCTGAACCATTTTGGGTTCAGACTGCTGCTTGATTCCTAAATTGAATTCTTTTTGCTAAAATAAACTTAAATTTGTGCTAAATTTAATGTGTGTAAAGTTTTTATTTTAACTGATTAGTGTGAGAAATACGATCTGAAGTAATAATAGAACTCTCATCATCCTCCGGGGTATGGGGTGACCATGCAAAGTTGCCGACAGGCCTATCGATCTCTCACAGCAGTTTGGGTCCTGGGTAAGTTCTCATTCACATTTTGAAGCTCCAAGAATTTTATGTTTTGAGCTCTGTGAGTTTGGACATTTTCTAAACAAATCTAGACTGTGTTCAGAAGTTTCTGAAATAGTAAATAGAACCAAATAAGATATTTAAAATAAATGTGTTGTCCTTTGACAGTTCTGGCAAAACAAATTCCCAAGAGGCCCTGAGGAATGCAGAAAAGGGCTAGCTGACCCCTTTGAGAGAGTGTCTTCCTTCTGAGGTTTGCGAGGAAGCTCTTCTAAGACAAAGCTGCTATTTTTGTATTGAGTCCTCATACACTTGGCTTTAGAATCCAGGGTTTTTTGCTGTGAGAGGGTGTGTGACCTTGGGGTTGGTGTTGAGAATCATTTGTGCCATGATGAGTTGTGCTGTGAGATGGCAGGTGACCTTGAGGTAGGTCTCTAGGGCCAGTTTTCCAGTGGGAGTGTGCGTGACCTTGGGGTGAGTCCTGATG
>NW_007045464.1:2041-4364 GCF_000164805.1 Carlito syrichta
CACAATTATTCCCTTACCCAAAAACTCTATTTAATGAGAGTCTGTGTTCATGGACTGTAAAATAAAGTACGAGAAATAATGTCAGACATAGGACAAAAAGAGAAACAGCCAAAAGTCTGAAATGAACAGGCTAAAAATGTGTTCAAAAATTCAGATGAAAAAATTGAGCAAGTGTAGGAAGCCAATAATTAAACTAGAAGTTGAAAATTTATTGAGATTTATAGGAATCCATTTATGGCAGATTAAAATTCCACAGTTAGTTCCAGACTAAATTTATTAAAAAATACATGTGCCTAGGTGTAAATTATAAAATTACTGATCTCAAAAAAATAACAAAATTATTAAAAATTTCAAAATAAGCATTTAGGTGGAAAATATAGGTTATAGATGCCAAAAAATAAAAGAAATTATACTAGTATCGAACTCTATTTTCCACTCTTGATATTAGTAAACAGGCTAAAGAAAGATTAGGACGATGACATTTAAATGATGAAATCAGTTAAAGTGAAAATATCTTGAGTTGTGCAATAGTTTATAGAACATATTGTCTTTGAGCTACATTAAAGACAAATTTTCAGAAAAGTTGCATTTCAGAAAAAATTTTAAAAATTTATACAGCACAATAGTTGGAAATTGGAGAAAGATGACAAATTGAGCGAGATGTAGTTAGCAATAACACTTTTATACAAATATAAATATATGTTCTGTTATATTTATATAAATTCCACTGATAACATAATACATATATAAATATTATTTATAGATACATAATAAAATACATATTTAAATACTTTATATAGCACTCATTTTATTTTAAATATCAATAAAATGAATATCTAAATATTAATATAATCTGTAAATAAGAGATCTAAAAATAGGAGATCAGTTACTTTAAAAAAATTATATAGGTGCTCAGGCATCATAGAAAATTCCAATTTGAATGGGAAGGTGAAAAAGAACATAAATAGTAAAGTAAATTAATAGCATTAATTATAAGCAGTCATTATGCCAAAGGAAAATTCATTAATATTTAGAAGCTATTGAGTTACCTTAGAAAATGAAATGATGGCCACATTCTGATCATAAGTGACACACTGAATTTAAAAAGGAACATTTGAGAATTTTAGTAAACAACTAGAATTTTAGTTACTACGATTTATAAATGAGAAATAGACATTCATATTAGTTGGAATTTAAATTAATGCATAAAAATGTTTCAAAATATTTTACACTGTATAAATGATATCTGGTATTAAACAAATGATCTGGCAGTTAACTGCATGTGCCTTAAAAATACAAGGACAAACTTGATATTTAATTTTTGGACTATTTTACTTGGGAAAATTCAATAATCAAAAAAGAAGACAGACTCTCTATAAAAATATAAGTATATGATAATATATAAAGGCACAAAATTGCTGCTTGTAAAACCTTATTTAGGGGGAGAAACATTAAAAAATAAGTAAAATCAATAAGAATATTATTCAATTTACTTAATGTTGATTATAGTCAAAGAGATGAAGCTTACATACCTATTAAACATAGAATTCAATAAATTACAATACATAGTGTTTATTGCTATAAATAAAGATAACAAGTATAATCAAGTAAAGGGGAACAAAGTACAGAGTAGTGGTCAGTGGTTTTAATTTTAAATATAGAGTTTCACAATAGATGTCATTGAAAAAATAACTTGTCACCAAAAACTTGGATGAGTATGAGGGCTAGTCATAAAAATATCTGATGAAAGAAATTTCAAGATGTAGAGAACAGCAAGTAACAGTTCGAATGAAGGAAGTGGTTCAGTAGGGTATAAGTAAAGGGTAAGATAAGATATGAAGGGGAACTCCCTGAGTTCCCCTCCCACTGTAGAAGCCTTTCTATCCTCTCAATAAATCCTGCTTTCCCAAGAAAAAAGGTAAGTAATTAGAATATTAACTAGAGAGCTGGGTGCAGGTGTTCAAGTCTGTAATCCCTGCATCCAGCAGGCTGAGGGGAGAGAATTGCTTGAGTCCAGAGAATTGAGACCAGACTGGTCAACTTAGTGAGACCTCTTCTCTACAATAAAAAATTTAAAAAAATTATTCAGGTCTGGTGGCATGTGCCTGTAGTTCCAGCTGGTTGGAAGCTGAAATGGAAGTATCACCTGAGCTCAGCAGGCCGAGACTGCAGTGGCCATGAATGTACCACTGCATTCCACCCTGGGTGACAGAGTGAGACTCTCCGACTCAGAAAAAAAAAGTAACTAGAGAATAATCTATAGGGATTTATGGGGTTTGTGGAAGCTAATGAGAAAAAAAGTTGGTGCTTATGAGTAGTTATA
>NW_007045465.1:0-810 GCF_000164805.1 Carlito syrichta
ATGAGATGGCTTATTGCAGAAGAGAGAGCGCTGGCCCAGAAAACAAGAGAAATGGAACTTAGATCCTTGCTCTGCCACCAAGAACCTTGGGCAGGTCTGTGTCTTCTCTGAGCCTCAGTTTTTTAATCTGTAAGGTGGGTAAATTACATCAAACACGACACATTGCTATGAGTGTTAGATACACGTCTAAAATGCTTATCACTTTACCTGGCTTGTCAGAGCCATGTCGGAGTCAGGGAGTGCTAAGTGCACAGGGAAGAGGGCCTGGATAAAGTGCCATTATAAGGCTCCTCCCTACAGTTTGAGGAGGTGGAGGCAGCAGCACCAGCAGCTAATTGTTGGGAGCCAACATATGTAACCACACAGCTGAGGCCTATGAAGGCCTATTCAGAAGGTCGCCTTGGAGACAAGGATATAACATCAAGTGTGTACATATGAATAGTAACCAGTGTATTATAAGACAACATAATTTTCAATATTAGGAAGTGACAGTCTAAAATAAAATCTTATTATATCCTATGAAAAATGCACAGCAGAATTATTTTATATCTCTTTTTCTTTCTAAACTGTTTTTCTTCTTAAGATTTTTTAGCTGTTATTTCCTGGTAAATTGATTGATTAGCTTTTGTTCCAGTATGTAATTTCATTTGGGGTTATGATTAAACGTTATAACTGTGATAATAGTTTGTATTATGTTGCTTTTGGTCAATCACAACGTTCTTGGTTTTTGTACATGCAGGAACTTTCAGCTTGCTTAACTCCCCCGGCTGTCGCAATGGAACCTGGGGTAGTTCATTGTTTTAAGTGGCA
>NW_007045466.1:0-777 GCF_000164805.1 Carlito syrichta
TGTGCATTTACATTTTTAGAAAACCAAAAGAAGAATAGAAATAGAGAAAATAAGATCAGAAACAGTACAGGCAAAAAAATGTAATTAAATAGAATAATGAGAAGGAGTGAAGGTGAAATATAGAAAAAGCAGGACAGAAAGAAATTACAGGACATAAATAATTATGTTATTTATCACTATAAATTTAAATAAACTAACCTTAACAGTTTAAAATAGAGAGCATAATGTTAGGATAAAAAGAAACATGACTACAGACAGAAAACATAGTGATATTAAAGAACTGAAAATAAAAGGGTTACCAGGCAACTGCTAACTGAAGGAAAGTCTATATAGTTATATTAATATTAGACAAAATAGACTGAAGGCATGAGCATTATCAATCATAAACAGGCCAACTAATGGTAAAAGGTTTATCTCATCAGGAAGAGAAAATATATAAACCAAATAATCTACTGGGAAAATATATATTTTTAAAATATATACATCCAAAAGGGGATTGATACATTCATCATTGTATTGAAAGACTCCAGTATTATATCATCAGAAACTGAAAAAGATTCCCTAAAAGTTTTAAAATTAAAATTATGAGCAGCATAATGCTCTCAATTTCAGAGATTCAACAATTAGAGAGTAGTCATTTGTCTTAAAACCAAATATAATATTTACAAATACTGACCCATACCAGGCTACAAAAACAGTCTTACAACTGTAAAGTATAGCATCTAAAGAAAATTTTTTTCTGATCACGTTCTAATTGTTACAGTCAATAGCAAAAAA
>NW_007045467.1:0-482 GCF_000164805.1 Carlito syrichta
CTAGTCTCTAGTAACTAGTATTATACTCTCTACTTTTATGAGATCGACTTCTTTTGCTTCTGTAAAGATGCTTAATTTTTCTTATGAGAAGTTTGTCTACATGTATATCTACAAAGAAAATTATCCCACATACTTCTAAGTACAATAGTCAGTCACATACTCGAATCTACATGGAAAACAAATTGTGTATTCAAGTCATTTTCCAAATTTTTTTATGGAGTTGTTGTATAATAAAAGCCCTTAGCTAATAATATCTTTATATTGCATTTTAATTTTTCAGAGTGTTTCCGTATTGATCAACAACTTCAAGTTTCACAAAAATCCTATTAGGTAAACTGGGAAGTATTTTTTTTCTTTTGGAGTTGGAGTTGGAGTCTCACTCTGTTGCCCAGACTGGAGTGCAGCGGCTGCTCCTGGCCACCGCAGCCTCGACCTGCTGGGCTCCGGCGATCCTTCCGCCTCTGCCTTCCAAGTAGCTGGAA
>NW_007045468.1:0-797 GCF_000164805.1 Carlito syrichta
TCAACCTTTTGGCCTACAAACCGGCCAACTAGTTAAGTCAGCTAACCAATCGGCTGACTAGTGAGCCAACTTGCCAGCCAACAAGTTAGGTCGACTAAATAGATGGCCTACTAGTTAGGTCAGCTAACTAGTCTGCCAACTAGTTGGCCAAAGAATTAGGTGAGCAAACTACCCAGTCAAATAGTTACCCAAAATAACTATGGGGCCAACAAGTCAGCAGACTATTTAACCAAGCTAAATAGTCAGTCGATTAGTTGAACAACATGATAAGCCACCTAACAAGTTGGCCGAGCAGTCAGCCAACATTTTAAACCACCTAGTTAGCCGGCAGACTCGTCAGTCAACAAGTTAAGTCACCAACTAACTCGTTAACCAACTAGTAATGTCAGCTATTTCACTCGTTTACCAGCTAGTTAAAACAGTTATCTAACTCAACCAACTCATCAATTCAGCTAGCTATCTCGTTAGCCAACTAGTTAAGTCAGCTAGCTAAGTGAGCTAGCTAACTGACTAGCTAGCTAAGTCACCTAGCTCACTAGTTAGCTAATTATTTGTCAGCTACTTAAGTCTGCTACCTAAATAGTTAGTTAATTAAGTCAGCTCGTTATTCAGCTAGATAAATAGTATTCTAACTATTTAATTCAGGTAGTTATGTCAGCTAGCTAACTAGTTAAGTCAGCCAGTTAAGTCAGATAGCTAAGTAGTTGTCATCTAGCTAAGTCAGCTAGTTAAATCAGTTTATAATTTAGTCAGTTGGATAGGACAGCTAGTTATTCTAGCTAGCAGGTTAAATCAGC
>NW_007045469.1:0-781 GCF_000164805.1 Carlito syrichta
GGATTACAGGCTGAGCCACCAAGTCCAGCTAAGATTATTGATAAATACTGATTATTTTGAAAACTCACACTAAATATATTTATCTTAATATAATTTATATCTGACATTTAAATATTTGCCACATTTAAAAACAGACTTATTCTTAGCATTGTGTTTTTTTCATTCTTTTCTTCCAGCCATGAGGAAGACCAGAGGGATGAGGAGCTAATGGAAGCTCTGAAATATACCGAGCAACTTCCTATAGCTCAGTTAATACACCAGGCTTGCTTTCGAGTGTATTCTTTTGAAGGAAACAAGTTTGTTAATTTCTGAAAAGTAATTGCTTTTGTTAGGTTTTTCAGAATCAATATGCTATAGCTGACCAGCATTCTAGACTGTCTATTCCTATTTAGACAGCACCTATTTCAGTTGAAAGCCTCATCCAGAGCACAATATTAAAAGACTGTTTGCTGTGTAAGAAAGGCTAGAATTCTTATTTAGGAAACTAGGGTATAAAATCAGAATTATCTTTTGTGCAACAAAACTTAATTTCAGAAAATTTTCATTTTGTATCATTGTATATAGTACTTGATAGTGACAAGGAAAGAATTGAAAAATGTCACTTGTAACTTTTTGCGGTGACTAAAAAGAGAACACAGTTTTGCCCTCCATCCTCCACCCCCCCCCACTATCAGCCCTGTGAAGTGCAATTCTTCATGTCATGTGGGCAGTTTGTTCATTTCCAATTTTATGACTCTATCTTCCTTCTACATAACTGTAATCTTAGAGAAGGCAGTTTGCA
>NW_007045470.1:0-1395 GCF_000164805.1 Carlito syrichta
ATAAGGGAATAATTTCTACATAGAAAAAGTGGTGTTTTCCTTATTTTACTTTACTGTTTCTTTAAAAGAGAGTTATTGAACCGGGTTCTTTGGCTCAGCCTGTAATCCCAGGCCTTGGGAAGCTGAGGTGAGTGGATTGTCTCAGCCCGCGGGTTCGAGTCCCTCCTGGGCAACTTGGTGAGACCTCATCTCTACAATAAATCAAAAAATTAACCAGGTGAGGTAATGGGCGCCTGTCGTTCCAGCTACTTGGAAGACTGAGACAGAAGGATCGCCGGAGCCCAGCAGGTCGAGGCTACGGTGGCCGGGAGCGGCCACTGCACTCCACTCTGGGTGACAGAGTGAGACTCCAACTCAAAAAAAAGAGAGCTATTGTAGTAGATAATAAATGGAATTTTTTTTACTCTAAGAAAGGATTTTGGATCCAATACGGTAATATAACCATCTCAAATGAAAAGGCAATTAAAATACTGTCTAAATCCTCTGAATAAATAAATAAAATGGTGCGGCAAATTATGAAGCTATGAAGTTTGTCTTCACAGTCCCCTGTGTTTTTGTGTCCTTTTTCTCTTTCATATATGTCCAGTGGCTCAAAAATCTTTCTCCTCTGTGCTATGCAAGCACTCCTGAAATAATACTGTAAGGTTATTTATTTTCCTATACATAAGGCCATTTCTGATTTAGAAATAATGAGGTTTCTATTCCATAATGTCATAGCGAGATGAAATTATTCTTGTATAAAATGACATATATAGTGATGTGCACCTACAATCCCACATATCCGAGAGAACAAGGAGTGGGGGATCTCTTGAGCCCAGTAGTTTGATATCAGCCTGGGCAACATAATGAGAGTCCATCTCGAAAAATAAAAATAAAAATAAATAACTATTAAATAATATAGTTTATTGCAGGTTAAAGACCAAAGCATCTTGCCAACCACTGGAAATAAACTCAACAAAAAGAACAGGAAAGCAGAAACATTATGCTATGCTAGATGCAAACTAAAAATTAAGAATATCAACAAATAATTTGACATCATTTAGAGTAATCCAAAATCATTAGAATTATATCTAAACATATCAAAAACGGGAAGGTAGTTCAAAAGTTATCTTGAACATGAATGATAAAAAGAACTACTTGAAGCCAAAAAGATATAACAGAGAAATCAAATTAGTTTATTATAATATTTGAAAAAAAACAAAAAAAGTCACCCCTAAACTGTATTTTTTGTTCAAGTAGCTATATGTGACAAATTTGTAAATGTAAAGACACTCTAAGAGAAAAAAACAACTAAAGTTTATCAGTCAATAGGGACAAATATAAAATGCTATTAAATCCAGAAATGTCCCAAAGTCACTAAAGGTTATTTCTGTGAATACAGAAGATACAACAATA
>NW_007045471.1:0-801 GCF_000164805.1 Carlito syrichta
GAGTCCAGCAGGTTGAGACTGGTAGCTGTGACTGTGCCACTGCACTCCAGCCTGGGTGAAACAGTGAGGCTCTGACTCAAAAATAAAAATAAAAATAAAAATAAAACAGAGTACTACAGCGTAGCAAGTGACTATGGCTGCAACTATGTGAAAACATGCATGTATGGAAAAGGAATCACATGGGAGATATTTGGGGGGATAATACTGAATAATACAGAAACAAATTTTATGTAATATAGCTAAAGCATCTTTTCAAAACAAAAAAACTGAGGGGAAGGGAATGGCTCAAAGCTTACATCTTCATTCCTTTTGTCTTAATTTTGTAGGTTTATCCTGTGTTTAAGGCTTTAAGATACACTGTGGTGTTCTATAATATAAGTATGTACACTGGCACACATTTACAAGACATCTTCAAGACCCTCACTTCTTTCTCTGGGAAAAGTTCATTTTCTAATCTGTTCTGAGGTTGGCCTGTCTTTGGTTTTTATTACTTCTAACACTTTCTTTTATTATCAAAGGTTTTCTTTCTTTCTTTGGTCAATTGTTTATTAGGCTTTTCCTTTGTCATCTTACTGCTTCTTTTTTTATTTCTTTCAATCATATTCTCAATCCTCCCCACATTTCTCATCAAAAAGCATTGTATTTCCTCCCTCAGGAGCCATTGCTTTTCTTTCTTTTCCAAAAATAAATAAATAATAGTAAACTGATGTCCTGCAATAGGGCTAGAAGCCAGCTCTATTGATTTTAGTAGTCTGAGTGTTCACTTAAGTCTACAGCATTTCATTGCCTAGCAACATGGGC
>NW_007045472.1:0-753 GCF_000164805.1 Carlito syrichta
TGACTTCTCTCCACTCTGACTAACATATTCCTGCAACTTACAGTAAGTTCTCCACATACAAACCTTCAAGTTGTGAGCTTTCAAAGATGTGTATGTGTGCTTGAATGTCCAGTCTTGTAAGTTAGTTCATGTGTCTGATGTACATTGTTATGTGCATGCAAAGTACTGTACTGTAAGATTAAAAACATTTTCTTTATTTTTTTATTTTTATGTTTTGTTTTTTATGCATTATTTTTGTGAAAAGTATTATAAACCTATGATAGTACATTACTATGTAGTTAATTGTGTTAGTTGGGTACCTATGTTAACTTTATTGGATTTATGAACAAATTGGACTTGCGAATATGCTCTCAGAATGGACCTTGTTCATATGTAGGGAACTTAACTGTTAATATCATAGACTCTGCTTGGCCCCTTGCTGTGTTGTGCACTGCCTGAACAAGAGATAGTGTCTTACCATGAGCAGGGTGCTACAAAGCTCCTCCTTCCCCTTCTTTTTATTGGAATGTGTGTCAGATTCCTCTGTGCTTCAGAGGAAGCTGCTGAAATAAAGTTTTTGGGCACTGCAGATCCAGTGTGATCATCTGCATAAGACACCCCCAATTCTACTGGGGTTAATAGGTAAGAAGTAATGTATTTTGTGTAAAAAGTTCTCTTTGTGAAAAAAAAAAAAACAAAAAAAACAACAGTCCCATTACAAAGTGGGCAAAAGATATGAATAGACAGTTCTCAAAAGAGACATATGAGCAGCCA
>NW_007045473.1:0-1032 GCF_000164805.1 Carlito syrichta
GCCAGTATCTTTCACCGGCCCTGATGGCCCCTTTCAGAGGAAGGTATCAGTTAACCATCTATAAAACAAGTTCTACTATTCTGGTCCTAGGAGATTGATTGAACCAGGAACTGGGACCCCAAGGGTGTCTTTCTGAGTCAAGCTGTGATCAGATTCTCCTGTTCTGAGGCTCAAAAGCAAGAGAAGAGATGACCCAAGAGAGTGAGAATATAAGACTGAGTTGACTGTCACAAAAAAGAAGTAAGAGACCACTTTCCAGGGCTGCCTCAGATCCCAGAGTGTCTAACCTTGCAACTAATGATCACTTCTCCCCTTTCTCTAAAGCTCAAGGGCAGAGTCTCTTTTCCAAGCAAGCCAGAGAAAGCCTAGCACACAGATGCCTTATCTGATATGGATGCAGTAAATAAAACGTTTCGATGATGCAACTCTCAAGGTCAGGGTCACTCTTTCTACAGGAAACGTGGAGTCTGCTCTTTGGAGTTGATTTCTCGCTCTCTGTCATGCCACTTTGCTTCCTCTCAGAATCCGTATCCTCTCAGGATCCCTTTTCAATTCTCAGTATGTGACCTCTGTGTGTGAAATGACATTTAGAGATCATAGAGATGGAATATTGATCATCCCTCTGTCCACGTGTGACTTCCAAGCCTTGGAAGCTCCATTTTCTCAAGCGCTGTTTGCAATTGGTTTGTTAGCTGACAGCATCTGAGTGGCCACTTGAGGGATTTTGGTGAAACATGGGAAAAGTACTACTTCTAAAAGGAGTGAGTGCTCCCATCTGATTCCAGTTATGACCAGTATCAGATGTAACTGTCTGCATGGAAATCCAGTTCCAGGTCCATGTGGTTCTTGTGGTCTGACAATTAAGTTCGCGACTAGGCCACCATGCACTTACCTTGACAGCCCTTGTACAAACAACCTGGCAAGGTTTCATAACCTTGGTGTATCAGTGTCTCACAGCTGTGTTCGTGTCAGCCTGTGGCTGTGTCTTGCTGAGTGAGGGGCGTTCATTATTGTAGCACACTTTGGTATGCG
>NW_007045474.1:0-822 GCF_000164805.1 Carlito syrichta
GCCTGTCCAGGAGTTTGAGACCAGCCTGAGCAACATGGCAAGACCTCATCTCTTCAATAAATAAAATTAACTAGACATGGTGATGCATGCCTGTAGTCCCATCTACTCGGGAGGTTGAGGTAGAAGGATTGTCTGAGTCAAGCAGGTCAAGACTGCAGTAGCCATGATTGTGTTATCACATTACAGCCTGAGTCTTTGGCTCAAAAAATAAAATAAAATAAAATTACTAATCTGTCTGCATAAGCAATTCTGTGGGAGGATAAGAATGAGTAAATAAATTCACCTATATTACTGCTGCTAATCAGTGCAACTACTTAGTCAATACAGATTAACACAAAATAAAAGAGTTGCATATATAACCTCCCCAAATTATGTAACTTTAATATTTGAATGCATTTTCTTATTCAGATTTTATGAGGGGAATCTTTAACATGTGAAAATTTCCTAACACTTTAGATTTCTCCATCTGGAACTTCCAGCCCTCTGGGATTCTTTGAAGGCATATTTAAAGTTGTGGACAGCCGGACTTGGTGACTCAGCTTGTAATCCCAGCACTTTGGAAGGCCGAGGTGAGCAGATTGCCTGAGCCCGCGGGTTCGAAACCCGCCTGGACAACTTGGCGAGACCTCATCTCTACAATAAATCAAAAATAAACTGAGCGTTGTAGCACGCGCCTGTAGTTTCAGCAACTTGGAAGGCTGAGGCGGAAGTATCGCTGGAGCCCAGCAGAGGCGAGTCTGCTGTGGCCCGGGAGCAGCCACTGCACTCCAGTCTGAGTGACAGAGTGAGATTCCAACTTCAAAAAATAAAAAAAATAAAGTT
>NW_007045475.1:0-739 GCF_000164805.1 Carlito syrichta
CTTTCCTCACACCCTTTCCAGCAACTGTTATTTTTTGAGTTATTGCTAATGGCCATTCTGAGTGGAGTTAGGTGGTATCTCAGTGTGGTTTTGATTTGTATCTCCTTGATGATTAGTGAGGTTGTACATTTCTTCATGTGTCTGTTGGCTGCTCGGATATCTTCCCTTGAGAAGCGTCTGTTCATATTTTTTGCACACTTTATAATGGAGTTGTTTGTTTTTTACTCTCAGCACATTTGAATTCCTTGTAGATCGAAGGTATGAAGCCTTTGTCACACCTGGAGTTGGCAAATACTTTTTCCCAGTCTGTGGGCTGTCTCCCTGCTCTCTTGATGGTTTTTTTCACTTTACAGAAGCTTGTCAGTTAATGAGGTCCCACTTATCTATCTTATCTCTTATGGCCTATGGGTTTCAGGTTTTGTTCAGGAATTGGATGCCAGTTCCCAATTTCCATAATGGTATGTCCTGCATATTCTAAGGTTCTTATGGTTTGAGGTTTTACATTTAGGTCTCTGATCCATTTAGAGTTGATTTTTGTGTATGGAGACAGGTAGGGGTCTTGTTTGAGTCTTCTGCATGTGTTCAGCCAGTTTTCTCAGCACCATTTATTGAGTACGTTCTCCACTCTCCCAGTGGTAGGTGGTGGAGCCTTTGTCCAAGATGAGTTGGTTGAGAAATTGAGGTTTAGCTTCTGGAATCTCAATTGTATTCCATTGTTCTGTATGCCTGTTTTGTACCA
>NW_007045476.1:0-879 GCF_000164805.1 Carlito syrichta
CATATTTTTAGTGTTACTTTGTTGAGTGTCTAGGTTCTAATACCTTTCTTTTAAGAATGTTTAGCTTTTTTAAAGCTAATTTCAAATTAGTCTAATCCTTTTTAGCACTCTTTAAAATTTTTTTATATGACTACTCTTTGATGACCTTCTATTTGCAAATAATTTGTCCTTCAGGCTTCTCCGTTGTATGTCCTAGATGAACACAAAGGAGTCTTTTTTTTTTTTTTTTGCTTTTCAAAGTTCAAAATATTCTTAACCATTTTTCTAACCCTCTGTGAGCGATGGGAGTTCTTAATCTTACAACTCGTGTTTTATTCTTTATAACTTTTGTACTTTTACTTTACACAAGAGGGGCCAAACATCTAGACTAGCCTAAAGGAGACACCTATTCAGATTTATGGATTTTTGTGTTTGGAAGTTTTTGCATAACTTTTCTTTTTTATAAAACTCTGCTCCACAACTTGAAACCGCCTCCTTTGATTTCCACTTCAACTCAGTGAGATTTCCCAGACTGTATTTGGGTTCCCAACCTCTGGGGAATATTTGTAAACTATGCATTTGACAAAATACTAATATCTAGAATCTACAAGGACTCAATCAACCGAGAAGAAAAAACAACCCTATTAAAAAAGTGGGCTAAAAGCATAAACAGAAAACATGAGTTGTTACCAAATACGTTTTAGTTGCCCATATTACTAATTATCAGAGAAATTCAAGTTAGAGCCACGATAAGATATCATCTTACACCTTTCATAATGGCTGAAATTTAAATGTAATAAGTAAAAGACGTTGGTGAGAATTCAGAGACAAGGGAATTCTTATACACTGCTGGTAATAAAGGTCATTTCAACCTCTGGAGGAAAACAGTACGGAGTTTTT
>NW_007045477.1:0-635 GCF_000164805.1 Carlito syrichta
GTGGGATACGTAGGTAGTTAGCTATTTAATCAGCTGCTTAGCCACCTGTTTAGCTAGTGATGTCTGCTAGTTAAGTCAGCTAGCTACACAGCTGGCTATCTAGTTTTGTCAACTAGTTGAATCAGCTGGCTAGCCAGCTGGCTAGCTGGTTAAGTCTGCTAGATAATTCAAGTGGCTAGCCAAATGACTAGCTAGGTTCCTTGCTAGTTACATATGCTGGCTAGTTTGTTAAGTAAGGTATTTAAGTCAGCTGGCTAGCCAATTGGCTAGGTAGGTAGCTAGGTAATTAATTCAGCTGCCTTGCCGGCTGGCTAGCTAGTTAATTCAGTGAGATAAGTGAGCTGGCTAGCCGGCTGGCTAGCTAGGTGGATAGCTTGTTAAGCACGCTGGCTAGCTGGATGGCTATCTAGTTAAGTCAGCTAGTTAAGTAAGCTTGTTAGCCGGCAGGCTAGCTAGGTGGCTGGCAAGTTAAGCTGGCTGGTTAGCAGGCTGGTCATGTAGGTGGCCCACTAGTTAAGCCAGCTGGCTAGCCAGCTGACCAGCAGGGTGGTTGCCTAATTAATCCAGCTGGCTATCTGACTGTCCACCCAGCCGGATGGTTATTTAAGCTGGCTGGCTAGCCACCTGGTCAGACC
>NW_007045478.1:0-1276 GCF_000164805.1 Carlito syrichta
CGAAATTTATAAAGGAAAATTACTTTCTCAAGCACAGCTACTAAGTAGTAGATTCTAATTCCAGTTTGTCTGATACACAAAGCCACTTTCTGCAATGCTATTATTATGTCTCTTGGGGAAGAAAAGCTGGTGGTGAAAGCTAGTTGAAGAACCAGGGCGCAAGTCTCAGACCAAGAGGCTGGTGATGTAACTTAAGTGACAGGAGAGACTTGAGGACCAAGGTTCCCCTGTGGACTTAGAGAAGATGATTCAGAAGCAGACCCTGGGTGCACTGGGGCTTGACCTGATAGATACTTCTGGAAACTGACCTTGCCCTCACTTTCTTATACTGTGTTGACATTTTCACAAATATAAGTTAAAGTATTTGATCTTTTGAATTAGTCACTTATTATCACAGACTTTCATAGCAAATTATAGACTGCTCCTAAAATAGTCTATTATTAGAAATAAGATTTTATG
The DNA here is from genome assembly GCF_000164805.1 of Carlito syrichta. NCBI lineage: Eukaryota > Metazoa > Chordata > Mammalia > Primates > Tarsiidae > Carlito > Carlito syrichta. The sequence goes on from NW_007045478.1 coordinate 460, forward strand.
TAAATCTACGCGTGTGTGTGTGTGTGTGTGTGTGTGTGTGTGATCTGCTTTAGCAACACATCATTTCTTCTTCTGAATTTCTGAAAAGAGAGTTTGGGTAGAGCAAAAAGACCCAAGAAATCAGCTAAAAGCAACAGTTTCGAAGTCCTTCAAGGATGGTGGTAAACTGTATTCAAGTTTTCTTATGCTGTTAAGAGGCCATGCCCAATTTTATCATTCTGACATTTTAGAAGATCCTGCAACCTCTATCATCATTACTTAGGTTAAAAACAGATTTACCCAATTTCCCTTGAAATGTCAGCCTTGGCAAACAACCGCATCTAAGAACCACTGTTTCAATACCTCATTCTCCCACTGAAATAAACACAATTCATAGAAAATATAAATATGGTACCCTCACAAAAAGGAAGGCCAGCAGTAAGTTAAAAATACAGCTGAAAGTTAGAGAGACCTGAGGTAAGGAGTTATCACCTCCTTCCAAGCCTTGGAAGAAACACACAGCTTAGGGACGCACCGGTTACTTATACTGAGGGCGCAAGTTGTAGGTCCTGCTAACCGGTAAATGATATCCAAATAACCTCTAGGCCTGCTAATTAACAACACCCAAGCCGGCTCGGTGGCTCAGCCTGTAATCCCGCGCCTTTGGGAGGCGGAGGTGAGTGGATTGCCTGAGCCCACGGGTTTGAGACCTGCCTGGGCAGTGAGACCTCATCTCTACAATAAATCAAAAAATCAGCCAGGCGTGGTAGCGTATGCCTGTAATTCGGGCTACTTGGAAGGCTGAGGCGGAAGGATTCCCGGAACCCAGCAGGTTGAG
>NW_007045479.1:0-901 GCF_000164805.1 Carlito syrichta
CCGATAAACATACGTGTGCGGTATCTTTTTTATAGAGTGATTTGTGTTCTTCAGGGTATATTCCCAGTAGGGGGATTGCAGGGTCATATGGAAGGTCAATTTTTAGAGCTTTTAGGAATCGCCACACTGCTTTCCACAGAGGTTGCACTAGTTTACACTCCCACCAACAGTGTAGAAGTGTTCCCTTTTCACCACACCCTCTCCAGCAGCTGTTATTTTTTGAGTTGTTGATAATTGCCATTCTGACTGGAGTTAGGTGGTATCTCAGTGTGGTTTTGATTTGCATCTCCCTGATGATTAGTGAGGTTGAGCATTTCTTCATGTGTTTGTTGGCTGCTCGAATGTCTTCTTTTGTGAAGTGTCTGTTCATGTCTTTTGCCCATTTTATAATGGGGTTGTTTGTTTTCTTCTTTTCAGTACGCTTCAGTTCCTTGTAGATCCAGGATGTTAAGCCTTTGTCAGACCTAGAGTTGGCAAATACTTTTTCCCAGTCTGTAGGCTGTCTCCCTGCTCTCTTGATGGTTTCTTTGGCTTTGCAGAAGCTTGTCAGTTTAATAAGGTCCCATTTGTCTATCTTCTCTCTTAAGTCCTGTGGGTTTCGGGTTTTGTACAGGAATTGGATGCCAGTTTCCGATTTCCATGAGAGTATTTCCTTCCTTTTCTAAGGTTCTTATGGTTTGAGGTTTTACATTTAGGTCTCTGATCCATTTGGAGTTAACCTTTGTGCATGGGGATAATTTGCATAATGTTTTCATTTTGGTGAATTCCCACTTGTTTATTTTGTCTCTTATGGCATGGGTATTTGGGGTTTTGATCAGAAATTGGTTGCCATTTCCAGTTTCTGTAACGGTGTCTCCTGAATTTTCTAAGTTTCTTATTATTTTGAGGTTTTACATTTATG
>NW_007045480.1:0-1730 GCF_000164805.1 Carlito syrichta
CGCTAGAAGGCACGACAAGGCTTTTCCTCCAAGAATATTAAGCTTTAGAGAAATGACGCTATAAATCACACCTTGAAATTCTGAAAAGTTAAATTAATAAAATTGAAAACAGTTCAATCAGGGAAACATCAAAGGTCACGTACAAGCTGTCATTAAAAACAGTTGGTCCAGCTCAGTGAAATCAGCACTTTGGGAGGTTGAGGTGGGTGGAATGCCTGAGCCTGTGGGTTCGAGACCAGCCTGGGCAACTTGGCAAGACCTCAACTCTACAATAAATCAAAAATTAGCCAGCTGTGGTAGCATGCACCTGTAGTTCCAGCTACTTGGAAGGCTGAGGTAGAAGGATCATTGGAGCCCAGCAGGTCAACGTTGGAGTAGCGGTGAGCATGCCACTGCACTCCAGTCTGGGCGACAGAGTGAGACTGACTCAAAAAAAACCTCAAAAAACAAAAAGCAGTTGCCTGGAATTTATTATACAGACAGAAAGTAGATTAGTGGTTGCCTAGGACAAGAGGAAGTGGGCACAGGATTTCTCTTTGGCATGATGAAAATGTTGTAAAATCAATTGCGGTAATGGTTGCACAACTCTGTGAACATACTAAAAATCGCTGAATTGTGTATTTTAAATGAGTGAATTGGCCGGGTTCGGTGGCTCAGCCTGTAATCCCAGCACTTTGGGAGGCTGAGGCCAGTGGATTGTCTGAGCCTACGGGCTCGAGACCCACCTGGGCAACTTGGCGAGACCTTGTCTCTACAAAATCAAAAACCAGCAGGGCGTGGTAGTACACGCCTGTAGTTCTGGCTGCTTGGAAGCCTGAGGCGGAAGGATCGCTGGGGCCCAGAGGTCGAGGCTGCAGTGGCTGGCAGCGGCCACTGCACTCCAGTCTGGGCGACAGAGTGAGACTCCAACTCAAAAAATAAATAAAAAATAAAATAAAAATAAATGAGTGAATTATATGGTACATGAGTTACATCTCAATAAAGTCATTATTATTTTTAAAAACCACATATAGTATGATTCTATTTATATGACATTATGGAAAAAACAAAACTAGAGCAACAGAGAATAGGTCAGAGGTTACCAGAGATTGGGACGGGGGTAGCCCAAGGAAGCTTTGTGGGGGTGATAAAACTGGTCTGTATTCTTAATATGGTGGTGGTTAAATGAAAATGGACATGTATTAAAATGTATACAGCTGTATAGCAAAACTTTAAACATCTATTAAAGAAACAAAAACAAAAAAGTTGTTTCTTTTTTCTTTCTTTTTTTTTTTGAGTCAGATTCTCACTCTTGTTGCCTAGACTGGAGCGCAGTGGCAGACTCACAGCCACCGCAGCCTCGACCTGCTGAGCTCAGGTGATCCTTCCATCTCAGCCTTCCAAGTAGCTAGAACTACAAATGCACGCCATCATGCCCGGCCAGTTTTTGTGATTTATTGTAGGGACAAGATCTCACCAAGTTGCCCAGATTGGTCTCGAACCTCCGGACTCAGGCAATCCTCTCGCCTCGGCCTCCCAAAGTACTGGGATTACGGGTTGAGCCACCGCACCCAGCCAAGTTGTTTCTTAAAAGCAAGTCTAGCCTTCATTTTAATTTTTGCCACTCTTTTCAAAAGAAAAAATGATGTTCTAATCTTTGAAAGTTATTCTGATGGCTTAGAATGCCATATCCCTTTACTAAAGATTTACTAAACAGCCCTTTTATCCCTTTAATAAACACCCCTTTGGGG
>NW_007045481.1:0-798 GCF_000164805.1 Carlito syrichta
AGTATGCTGTCGGAGGATAAAGAAGACTGTTTTCTGATGCTTTAGAATCAGCTTATGAGCTACTTGGCTTTAGCCAAAAGACTTTTCAGTCTTAGATGGAAAACTGAATTCAGACTACTAGAACCTAGCTGGGAGAGAAGGCGGCCAAGCCGGGAGTAAAGGCATCAGGAAGAGGATAGAGCCAGGTCATGTACATGGCCAGTTCTCCAGGTGATAACTAGTCGTGGGTCTTATCATTTTCAGGCACAACTTGGAATGATTTGTCAGTTAACCTGTGAGCCCGACACGGTGGCGTGCATCTCAAATACCTTCCAGCTACAAGGAAGGGTGAGTCGGGGGCATAGCCTGAGTCCACCAGTTGGAGTCTGCGATGCCCATGAGCATCTCACTGCACTCTAGCCTGGGCGACAAGAGTGAGAATTCACACAAAAGAAGAAACAAGATGCCTACAACTCCTCGTACCCTGTATCTATGGTAAATACCACAAGGCCTGATCTTGACTGCAAATGGTATGCTCTAGAACTACTCAAACTCTGAGTCAACTGAAACCCTTTCCCCCTCCTGTCTGTGCTGAGACCTCTTGGAAGCTGCTGACTCGGTCTCGATCCCTCAGTCCTCAGAAATTCCCCAGATTTCTGCATCTTGCTCTGGGTCCTGCCAGTTCTGTTCAACCCTTGCTTCCTAAAAGGCTAGGGCAGGCAAAGGTCTGTCCGACTCATCGATGAAACTATTTCCTCACGATGGCGCTGTGACTCAAGAGGACGCTAACAGACCTGCCTGACACCCGCCCATCAACTT
>NW_007045482.1:0-1058 GCF_000164805.1 Carlito syrichta
GTTGTTTGTTTTCTTCTTTTCAGTACGTTTCAGTTCCTTGTAGATCCAGGATGTTAAGCCTTTGTCAGACCTAGAGTTGGCAAATCCTTTTTCCCAGTCTGTAGGCTGTCTCCCTGCTCTCTTGATGGTTTCTCTGGCTTTGCAGAAGCTTGTCAGTTTAATAAGGTCCCATTTGTCTATCTTCTCTCTTAAGTCCTGTGGGTTTCGGGTTTTGTACAGGAATTGGATGCCAGTTCCGATTTCCATGAGAGTATTTCCTTCCTTTTCTAAGGTTCTTATGGTTTGAGGTTTTACATTTAGGTCTCTGATCCATTTGGAGTTAACCTTTGTGCATGGGGATAGATAGGGGTCCTGTTTCAATCTTCTGCATGTGGTCAGCCAATTTTCCCAGCACCATTTACTGAATAGGTTCTCCTCTCCTCATTGGTAGGTGGTGGGGGCTTTGTCAAAGATGAGTTGGTTGAGAAATTGAGGTTTTGCTTCTGGAATCACAATTCTGTTCCATTGATCTATATGCCTGTTCCTGTACCAATACTAAGCTGTTTTGATGATTGTAGCTTTATAGTAAAGTTTGAAATCTGGTATTGTGATACCACCTGCTTTGTTTTTTTTGCTGAGGATTGTTCTGGCTATTCTTGGACGTTTGTGTTTCCATATGAATTCCTGTGTTGTTTTTTCTAGGTCTGAGAAGAATGTTGTTGGTAATTTAATGGGTATTGCATTGAATTTGTAGATTGTCTTAGGTAAGATGAACATCTTCACAATGTTGATTCTTCCGATCCACGAGCATGGGATATTTTTCCACTTGTTCGTGTCAGCTTTGATTTCTTTGAGCAGTGTTTTGTAATTTTCATTATAAAGGTCTTTCACGTCTCTGGTTAGGAAGATGCCAAGGTATTTCATTTTTTTGTGGCTATTGTGAATGGAACTGTGTTTTTTATTTGGGTTTCTGTTTGTTTATTATTGGTGTAGAGAAATACGATTGTCGTTTGTACATTTATTTTGTATCCTGAGACTTTGCCAAAGGCTTTTATCAATGTAAGGAGGCCTTGACAGAT
>NW_007045483.1:0-1173 GCF_000164805.1 Carlito syrichta
GTGACCGATGTCTGCTTCCTTTTGTCCTTTGTTGTGTAACTTGCCTTGGTTTGGGAAGGAGGATAGCACAGCTGACACAGAGACACTGTCATGCCTGTCCGTATGGTCACGGCCCCTAGAGAAGGGCATGGCCGGGGCGCGAGCGCTCCTGTACGGTTCCAAACCCGTGTTCGTGAGAGCTCGTGAAAAGCGTGCTTCCCCTTACCACCTAAGCACTCCCAGTAAGGAGCTTCAGGAGATCCTTGACTTCCCTGTAGTCTATGCTCCTTCAACTGAAAGATGTGAATCTCCTTTTACTCCCCTTTTCTGAGTGGTTATAAGTTTGAATAACACAGTATCGATGTGATCATAAGCCTTGTGAGTTATATGACTTTTGTGCCCATGTCATCGTAAACTTTGTGATTCGTATGGCTTTTGCATATTGCGTGACGTCCTAGGCCCTTTACCCTGTGGCGAGCTTGATGAAGGCTTCTGCCGGGCCCTACTGGTCAAAGCTGTGAGATACGCCTGATACCTGGCACCGGGAAGTCTGGACCAAAAAAAATCACTCGCTGTCGATAAACGTGGCTGAAGTTCAAGCGCTCGTCCCTGCTCTGCCGGTCATGTGGCTGACGTGGAGGTCCCGGCGACTCTGGACCGTAAAAGCGAACTGTAAAAGTCTAGAAGGGGAGCGGGACCGTTTTGAAAGACCTCGAGTCTGGCTCTGCACCCTGGATTCGAACTCAGAGATAAACTTCTCTCTGCCGGTTCCCCGCCCCTCTGAGTTACTGGCATCGGGAGGAGCAGCCGAGCGTTACTCAGACCGTGACACGGGGACAGGGCCTCACGATGCCGGCCAGGCTGGTCTCAAACTCCTGGCTCGAAGCCATGCTCCCTCCTCAGCCTCCCAAAGTGCTGGGATGACGGGCGTGAGCCACCGCACCCGGCTTCTGCTTCCTTTGGAATGTGGCTATTAGAAACCGTTTCATTTGGGGCCCTCTCTTCCTTTCTCCACCATCGTGGCGTGCACGGTGGACTCCGTTGCTCTCCATGCCTTCTCACGAGGCTTTCAGGATCAAGCGATGCCTGGCCGAGAGACAGAAGCAAAATCGTCCCATTCTCCAGGGGATTCGGATGAAAGCTGGTCATAGAATCTGGTACAACTCCAAGAGGAGACCTTGGAGAAGCACCAAG
>NW_007045484.1:0-1231 GCF_000164805.1 Carlito syrichta
CCGACTGTGGTCCATTCTCTTCCCAGGGCCAAGAGCTAGACCTGTGCTCCAGGCCTCTGGGCTTAAAACCAGTTCTAGAAGAGTCCAGCAGAACGTGATGGCCCTAACTCACCTCCCTTCTTTCTCCTTGGTCCTTTACTCCAAAACTTGCATCTAGTGCACAAGAAAGCAACGTGGTGGGCAGGTACACATCATGCCACCAAGCACCTCCTTGGATGGGGGTATGGTTGGAGAAACTGTGGCTCGGCCCAGCCTGGAATTTACTTCCCACAGCTCTGCCACTTTGTTCCCTCCCATTGAGGGTTTGGTGAGCCCAGGGCTCCGTGGTCCCGTATGTCCTAGCTGGGAGGAGGGCTCTGCTTAGGGACCCTTAAAAGAGGTCATAATTTCTCTCTAAAATGCCAGGGAACTCTCCAACTAAGCCTCCCTGGCATCCAGGGTGACCTCTCCAGCAGCCCAAGGGTTTAAGTCAAAGAAAAGTGATGACCCGGGTCCTGTAGGGCTCCTGGCTCCAGAGCAGAGGCTGCAAGGCTCCACCTGCCGGGTCATCAAACCCTGAAGGTCCAGATGTGTGGCCTGAGTCACTCAACTGGAAAAGATCCCAACCCAAGACACTCCAACCCCGCCCCTCCTCACAGGGGCAGTTCAGGCAGCCCAGCCACTTCTCAGAAGGCTGCCTCTACCTGGAGCCAACTGCACCCAGCCACAGCCCGGTTCTCCCTGTGCCAGAGAGGAGCCAAGGAGCCATTCACAGCCAGACCCAGGGACCCAGCACAGCTGAAACTGAGCCTCCTTCCAAAGCCGCCCACCCCCACCCCACGTCGGTGCCCTGGATCAGAAGAGCTGGCTGCCTTGGGACCCGCAGCACCAGGGCTCCAGGAACCGAGGCAGGTGTCCTGTGTGGCTGGCGAGACCACGCGAAGCTTGGAGGAAGAGGTGACTGGGACTCGCCTGCAGGAAAGCTCGGACAGTCAGCAAGCTGGGACTAACAGGTTTGGGACCCCAGGAGGCAATCGGATCTTCAGAGTACTCGGGTGTGGGTGGCAGAGGAGGTGCATCCGTGAACTGCCAGTCTTTGAGCCAAGTTGGTTTTTAAACTGGTTTTAAGACTTTATGGGAAATTTGTTATGATTTGGCAGTTCTCTAAATGGGAGGAACTTGTTATGACTGAAAAAGACAGTTTCTTTATTCTCTCCCCAAGCTCTGGGTTAGTCTCTTACCCTCCCACCTC
>NW_007045485.1:0-875 GCF_000164805.1 Carlito syrichta
TTACCTAAATTATGCATTTTTCCAGAACGTAACCATATTTTCTCATCATTGCAAGATAAAAAATGCATTTCCTTGCTCTCAGTCTGTCCTTTCACGTCTCTTTTCTCATCTCTAAAATATTGATGATAAATGCCTTCCTCATAGGATTATTTTATAATTAAATAATATGATGTATGTAAGTGATTGACTTAGTAACACATAATAAATCGTATGCATACTCAGATTAACATATACATGCATTATATTTTAGGTTCACATTTATGTAAAACATCCCCCATCACTTCTTTCACCCCTCCCCAAAAAGATGAAATGAAATGACCGGGATTATTTGATTAAATTATGGTCTTAAATATAATATGACTAAAATAAAACAATTATTTGTATTATTTAGTTAAAACATGAAAAGAAATATTTTGGTTTGTACTGTAGTGGCCGAATGTTCAATCCGAGAGACCACCAAGAGCCAATTCCAATGAAAGTTCAAGAGGGTCTTTATTTACAAGCTTGAGCCTGGACCTGTCAAAAGCCGACACAGTGGAGTACATACAGAGGCTCTGATTTCTTTAAGCAGATGTCTTTTATGCTTTTACACAAAGGGAGGAGGAGTTTGGGGGGCTTTCCAGTGTTGTTACCATTTAATTGGGTAGTTTCTCTGGTGGTCAGCTTAATTGTGGAGGATTGGCTAGCCTGACTCGGGCTGACCTTGGTCCACTAGCTGGGGAAGTTGCAGAGACATCTGGAAACTTAGGTGATTACCCCCTGGCACTTGATTGGTTGTTGCTAACGGGAAAGTGAGATAAGGGAACAATAACTGGAGCTTTGCAGCTTTTCCCATAACTGGAACTTTGAACCGTTACAGGTTATGTTTTAAGACA
>NW_007045486.1:0-1434 GCF_000164805.1 Carlito syrichta
CAGGTTATGCAGTATACACTTCACAATAGAGTATAATTTATCACGGATAGAAACCATTTAAAAAGGAAAAATTTACTGAAGCTGTAGATAATCCAGCCAAATGAAATCATGTCTACGTGTGTTTTGGACTACCTAACACAGCACATGTGACTATTCCCAAAGTAAAATCATAGACTACTTTATATTTAATTCCATTTCATCCAGCAACATTTTTTGAATGCCACATACTGTAAAAAATTCCGTAATTGCATCTAAGGTACGGTCACTGATCTCACAGAACTGACTGTCTAATGAGAAATAAAACAAACATGGAAATTAATTACGATATAAAATTGAATAAGATGAGCAAAACTGGAAAAACAGAAGTGCTTACCCTAAACTGTAAGACAAACTAAGCAGTGACTGTTTCTTCACATATTTTCTCTAAATACTTGTGTTTATTTATATCATTTATTCTTACAATGCTGGGGTTGCACTTTGTATTTTGTTTCCTGCTCTTTTAAAATTTGGCATATATCATAAAAGTTCTTTCATATCCTTAATTATGTTTAAAAATACTGCTTGATGGCCAGAAGGTATTCTATCATATGGGAGACATTTAAACATTCTATTGTTGACTATTGAGTTTGCTTACTCACTGCTTCAAGCCTAAGGAGAAGTAAAGAAAAAAGATCAATAAACATTAATTTTTAATGTAAAGTATATTCAAACGTGTTTTTACTACATGCATCAGGCAAAGTTAGTATCAGATCATACGTTTCACATTTTAATCTCCATATAATTGTTAAACAGTCCTATTCAGAGTAAATGGGAAACAAATGGCCACAGGTAGATTTTTTTATTTACTAACTTTGTTTGTCAGTCACTTGCATGATTTTCATCATTTACCCAAAGGAAATAATTGGTTGTGTACCTGCTGTTATTTGCTTTAACCTATTTATTTATAATAAACTTATTGGTAGTTCTTTTGGTCTACTGTAAAAAGTATAGATTAGTAATAGTATATTTGAATATTGGGGACTAATCAGAAGGCATTTCACCTACTATTTCTGTCTCATACTTTCTACGGCCTCATTACTAATTCTGTTAAAATTTATTTCTATTTGAAACATTTACTTGTATAATAGTGACTCAGTTATTTTAATTAGAGGGCAAGTAGTGGTATCCTGTATTTTAGCCCATTTATTTTTATCCATAAAATCGGGCTCGTAGTTGTACACTGGGATGATGGAAAGAGTAAGTTCTTTAAAAATATTTAAAGCCTCTGCCACCATTTCTGGCCTATAGTAAGCACAAATCAATGACCACTTTCTTTTCTTTTCTTCCTGTTTGTACTGTAAGGTAGAGTATGAACTCATCTGTAGAAGAGTCTGTAAGGAAAAATGCTCTATCAATTAGAGCCTTTTAAAAAGTGAAAATGTCTGTCAGGGATCT
>NW_007045487.1:0-689 GCF_000164805.1 Carlito syrichta
CGTGAAGCTGGCTGGTTAGCAGGCTGGTCAGTTAGATGGCCCAAGAGTTAAGCTACTTGGGTAGACGGATGATCAGCAGGGTGGCTGGCTAGTTAATCCAGCTGGCTACCTGACTCTCCAGCCACCTGGAAGGCTATTTAAGCCAGCTGGCTATCCACCTTTTCAGCCCACTAGCTAGCTATCTGGCTGCCTGGCCAGCTAGCCATCCAGGTAGCTAGCTAGTTAAGCCAGCTGGCTAGCCATGTAGACAACCAGTTAACTAAGTCGTTAAGTCAGCTGGCTAGCCAGCTATCCAGCAAAGTAGCTAGTCAGCTAGTTATGTCAGCTAGCTAGCCAGTTAGCTAGTTAAGTCAGCTAGCAACTCACCTAACTATTCAGCTAGCAAGTGAAGTCAGCAAGCTAGAGAGTAAGATAGCTTGTTTGCTCTCTAGTTATGTCAGCTAGATAGCCAGCTAGTGAGTCAGCTAGTTAGTTAAGTCAGCTAGCAAATCAGCTAGTTATTGAGCTAACTAGTTGACTAGCAACTCAGTTAATTGGTCAGATAACTAGGGCTCACTCAATTTCCACCAGGTCAGCTAATTAGTCGGCTCACCTGAAAACTGGTCAGGAAACTAGTCAGCTCGCTCGCCAGCCAACAGGTCAACTAAATTGTTGACTCGCTCACAGGCCAACAGGTCAGCTAACTAGTC
>NW_007045488.1:0-857 GCF_000164805.1 Carlito syrichta
TATTACTAGCTCACCTTCAACTCTATCTTAATTGAGGCATAAAAAGTTTACTTTATAAAATCAAGATGTATGGCACGCATGAGGAAAAAAGGAAGGGAGAAGGGAAGGACTGGTGGAAAGAATGCATCTTAATGTTTAACTTGGGAAATGATATCTCAGATTTGGGATGCCTTTGGCAATTCAACACATTTGACTAATAGTTTGAGTTAATCAATCAGCGACTTGTATTCAGTATTCCTTCCCAGTCTTGCTGTGTTTTGCCTGAATGCTTTTCCTAATAGAATCGATTAGTTTGAAGGAAGCTACCAATGTTCACAGTTGAGCCATCATTTTAGTACTCATTCCATTAACAGCTAACTTAGTAGTATTTAAACATTCCTGCATTTTTATTCTATGTAATATCTTGATGCCTTAGAAAGGTAGAGTACTGGGATTATGTCCATGTTACTGATGGAGAACTAGAAAAACAAATTATACAATTTAAACAGGCAATAGGAACAAATTCAAACCTTTGTAATTTGACTCTAGTAAACATTTTCTTAGTCATTATATTCTATAGCCTCTTGATGACCTGGTAAATGATCTTTGTCAGTTCACAGTTTGACTTTTAAAAGACTCTTTAGCAAACATATTTATGGATGGTTTAGTTTAAGACATGAAATCTATAGGTAGTAATTGATTGTCTGAGGCTTGTGTCATAGCCAACTCTTACTCAGCTACTAAAAATTGGTCTGTGATACCAGAGGGCACAAGATGCATGCCCACTAGTCACTGGTGACCTTTTTTAGATACTATTCTAAGGACTGTGAATGAATATTTTATAATATAGTATGCTTTTAGGCACAATGTGTGATGAA